>NC_082708.1:45562458-45862958 GCF_030144855.1 Hypanus sabinus | reverse complement strand
AATGATGGTCTTAATGATGCACTGAGAGATTGTTTAGATTATGAAATCTTTCAAGGAAGCATTCAAAAACGGCTCCTAACTGAAGCACAACTTACATTTAAAGAGCTGTTCAAATAGCTGTATCAATGGAAAGAGCAGACAGGAACACAATTGAGTTGCTGTCAGGAATGAAAGTAAGCATTAACAAAATTGCAATATCTAAACAGAAACCAGCCTGGCCAAAAATTGTGTTACCATCGTAGCAGGGGCTCACATACACAAGACCAATGTAGGTTTAAAGGTGAAACTTGTAGAAATGCAGAAAAGAGCCTGTCAGGCATACAAAAGTAAATGGACTAATCTGGGAGGAGAAAAACATAAACATTCAAGTTGCAATTTAAAAAAGAACACTAATCTGCATATTACTGATGAAAAATCTGATAATGATGAAAGTGACACAAAATTGGCTAGCCTTGAGATTTACAATGCAAAAATTAAGAATAAACAAATAATATGGCTTACACCAGAAGTGAATGGCAGATTAATTAAAACAGAATTGGACACTCACTTGGCTGTTTCAGTCATTCCACATAATGAGTTTGAATGGCATTTCAAAGATACTGAACTGAAGCCTGCAGATATCTAACTAAGAACTTATACTGGAGAAAAGATAACTTCCATAACAGTGAAATACAACAACCAACAAGCCACATTGGGCTTGTATGTGGTAAAAACAGAAGGGCCAACATTTTGGAGGTGTGATTAGCTGAGACAACTATAACTTGATTGGAGATCCACCCAGCACTTGTATGCCATAATCTCCGTCACAGAGTCAACTGAAAACGAATTTAAAAAGGTACTGGATGATGCCACAACTCTCTCCATGCTGTGCACCATGAACCACTTTCAATAGAGGGCAAACAGATGTTGTTGCTAACCTCTGTACCTCTGGTTGTAAAGCCTATTGGGCCAAGGAACCACCATGCTGCTCAGTGGAAATGTGAAAGTGACAAAAGCAGTGGTCTGACTACAACAATTTTCATTGGAAATGTATCTGAGAAAGCTCCTGAGATGTTAATCAGGCAGTTACTTGTGAAATGTGGCTTGGTTTTAAGCAGGAAGAGTTCAAGGAGCATCAGGAAAGTTGCGTGCATTTGGCTTTTGTGAGTATAATGGACTAGAATCTACTGTGTGCATTAAGGTTCGTAGCCAGGACCCCAAATTTGGGCCTCTGGTACCATCTGGGAGGAATAATTCTTATAGTGATTTTGGCAAGGTATACACCCCTAGTGCTCGAAAATATGTGAGAGCATTGCAGCTGTGGTAGCTTTCTGTGTATTCGGATGCATCATACTGATGGCACAAAGGCGCAGTCTACATATGGAGGATATCCTTTCTCATCCCCTTGGACCATTGCCCTGGACCCTGTCCACACCGGAAGGATTGCTGAGAAAGACAAATAAAGCTACTTTAGCCACAACCTTGCAGAAAAATGTAGCAGGATAAGAGCAACTCCCAGGAAACCCTACTACAGTGGTTGATGGAATGAACTTGGTCCAAAGAGTGAAAGGTGATCAAGTTACTTTCAGAGATGTTGCCACAGCAATTCTGGGTATGGCTCTGAGGGAAGGCAGTCAGAGTAACAGAATAGATGTTGTGTTCGACACATACAAGGAGAACTCTATCAAGAATAGTGAAAGATCTCTATGGGGTGAAGAGACTGGTCATGAGTTGCAAGGTATCACAGGCACACAGATGGTGAGGCAATGAAGCAGCTTCCTGACCAAAGTCAATAACAAAAATAGTCTCATTAGCTTCATAGTCCATGAATGGAGGAAGGCTGAGTACAGAGCAAAGCTACAGGAGAAGATTCTGTATGCAACTGTGAATGGCAAATGTTACAGAATCACATTTCAAGACAGTGAGGAGGTGTCAGCTCTTCAGTGTCAACAAGAAGAAGCAGATGGCCACCTACTTCTCCATGCTGCCCATGCCACAAGAGAGGGATACCAATCTGTAGTGATCTACTCAGAAGACACAGATATCTTTATCATGTCTTTAGCATTTTGTGACAAGTTTGAGGCCCCATTGTTCCAGAAGTGTGGCACTAGAACCCGTACAAGTGCTTGTAGACATCAGGAAGGTTGCTGCCACTGCTGGCATAGAGGTTTGTAGGGCTCTCATCGGGTTGCATGCATATACAGGATGTGACACTGTAAGCACTTTTGCAGGCAAAGGGAAGACAAGTGCCCTAAAACTTCTGACCAGCAACAGGGGAACTCAGGACACATTCTTAGAGTTGGGTCAGGAATGGGACCTCTCCCTAGAACTGATGGACAAACTGGAGGCATTTACATGTCTCCTGTATGCCCCAAAAGCATCGACCACCAAGGTCAATGAGCTCAGGTATCATATTTCTGCGCCAAAAAAGGTGAAATCGAAAGTCAACAACTCCCACCATGCAAGAACTGTTTAACAAGACATACACAGCAAGCCAGCTGCCAGGCTGGTATGTGGAGAAGATGTTTGGAGAAGGACCCACAAGTGCCAAGCCCTGTTGGCAGAGGATGGAAGATGGAGAGAGAAGAGGAAGCTGAACAGTTGGTGGTGCACTGGATGGAAGGCCAGCCAGCACCCGATGCCATCCTGGATCTACTGGCCTGAAACTGTCCAAAAAAATGTTCACTCCCAAGATGTGTGTGTGTTGCAAATGGCCTCAGGTGTACTGACATGTGCAGACTGGCAGACTGTGAGAACCAGGCATCCACCTCAGAGAGTGTGGAAAGTTCAGATGAAGATGTGGAAGACTTGGAAAATTATTATGATTATTAATAGTATGAAAAACAAAGTATGGAAAGCAGTCTTTGATTAAATATATTCACTTTACAACCAAATGGGGCCTAGGTTATGGCTGTGTGGAACTCCACATTTGAATTATTGTACTGTAATTCTATATGCTGTGACAAAAGCTTAAGATGGTTTTGATTTGATACAACAATATGGAAAATATCATGACATTGATAAAACTCCAGAAATCTCTTCAAATGAGGTTTTTTACCTTTCAGGGGGTAGGGTAACATTTTCTGCTGTACTGATGTTAATGTGGAATATATACAAAAAGTAATACTTTTTTGAATTCCTGAATAAATTCTCTACAAATCCATGTGATTATGTGTCCTAGGGTTTTTACTGACTTTTCCAAAATAAACAACAGACAAATATTTTTCTAAAAATGAAATGATTCACTCTATTGAAATTGGGCACTGTACTGTGAGTGCCACCAATGACATAGTTTTCAATGTAGAATTTTATACCAACATTTGATGAAAAGTGCTTGAACTCAGCTATCATTGTGACAAATTTCAATGTTGAAGGATCACTGATGACAAAATACCACTATGCTGAATATATAGGTTGTACTTTATGTTAGCCACTTTTCAGAAATGCTTATTTTAGGGTAGTGTTATAAAATGCATGGTAGCACACATAAAGCTACCACTGGTGCAATGCTAGCACATATTTTCTAACTCTGGAGATGTATACCTTGCCAAAAATCACTATTCCACTCAGATGGTACCGACCAACTCTACTGGCTCACAGACTAGTGGGAGACAAAAAAACTACTTGCAGAAGTAGATGCAAAGACCAAAGCCCAGCTGGATAAATATCAGGCCAGAAAGAAATCAATGGAGATATAAGACAGGGGATTAATCAGATGTGTTGTTGATGAGGAAACCAAGAGAGATCAGATCGTAAAGGGAGCAAGAGAAGGATTAATAAGAGAATGCTCCAGTGAACTAAATGCACCTTCCCAGGATCAAGATGCACAAACTAAAAGAAAAAAAGTAAAAAAGAAAGGCTTCCAGAGCTGTCAGAACCACTTCCTGCAGTCCCTGCATCAACTCTGACAACCACCATGCATGAGGCCCCAGAACGTGAGATTTTTCTCACAGCCACAAGTATCACCTGCTAACCTGAAGGCATGTAGCGGCTGAAGAACAGAGCTCAGTGCCACCTGCTCAATGATAATCAAAGATGGGCATATAATATTGACCTTCCCAGTTGTGGCTATATCCTGCAAAGGAATAAAAAAAAAGTAGAGATCTTTGGTCTCAGTTATTAACATGTGTTTGGTTTAGGCACAACATAGCAATAATTAATGCAAGCAGAAAAACTCTAATTTCAATGGCATCTATTGCATTCCTCTAATCTCCATAGTTCCATTATATTTGCCAATGTCTCAATGAACATTAAATCATTGCAACTATGACTTTAATATACTGTCCTAGTTGCATCTCAGTAGAAGTATATTGAGAGTACCTAACCATAGAGAGTCCAACACACACACACACAATCTTTCGTTTATACATAGATCATCAATTTTTATGGTTACTGTTCATCTCCAGTTTGTAGCTCTGCTGTGTTAATTTTGAGGTCTGTATGCAGTTGCATAATGTTTTATAATTTTTGAAAAGATCATCAAGTCTGTTTTTACCTGAAATATAATTATATAATAAATTGAGATTATACCCACAATAAGAAGTACTCCTTAAAGGTTAGAAATATTAAAATCACAACATCAATTCTGCAGCCTGTACTTGCTACAAATATTGCTCTCTGCCAAAAGGACAGAATTTACAAAGCTTGATCAACCAATATGTTCACATATTCCCAACATGACAAATCTTCAACAGAAATGAGTACATATAAATGTTAACTTGTTGCTGCCATTTGAGGGACAGTTGTCTCCAGCAATTCTGAATTGCTGATCTTGAATGTGGATTTAGGAAAAGCATCAGTCATTACCCAATTAGTTATTTCCTCATAAACAAGAGCTAAAAGCCTAAACGGGCATTACCCAGCTCACAGACTTGGGGACTATGAAGAGATTGAGGGGTAGAAGCTAAGCATTGTAAAGTGAACTACTGTGGTTTGAATCTACACTGGAAATATGGAGCTAGAATTGACACTGACCCAGGACAAAGTCCCTATTCATGTGCAACTCTGTTGCAGAAACTTGTCAACAACAGCTGGTTCCATCTGTTGTGGTAAAACTCCGCACATTAACAAGGTCTTTCACAAAATAAATGGCACTTTGTGAGGATTTGATCCCCTCCAATAAAATTCTGAAGATTGCTTTGTTGCTGAGTCACAACCACAACTTGAGCTGATACCCCGGTCTGAGCTGGCTCCCAAAGCTTCAATGGCGCAGGTCTTGTTGGCAAACAACAGTAGTTTCAAATGGAATCAATGACATAGCAAGTTCAGGCCATCCACACATGCTATCACGTGAATTTCTCAGACATTCAACAGATTTGAACGTTAGACTCCTGGTGACCGAGCACTTGTTAGATTTACTACTATATGCACAAGGAAAATTGTCCAAAATTGTCTGTGCTAAGTAAGAGGAGTATAAGATCCGAGATCCCACTGATATCAGTAGCTATTTTAGCTTTCTGAGGCTGGTTTTTCTTATTGTTCTGTCAACAGCCCTGCCACCATGATCAAACCAAGGGTTTCAGATAGTCAGAATGAATTGAACATTATTGAAATAGTAAAAATCATTCAAAGCTAGATTAATAAAATAAACCAAAAACAATACATAAAACCTTAAAAATTTAAATAAATTCAATGGAATAAAAATCTGAAGTTAATAATCCCCCTGCTTAGTTGCTTACAGTTTTTCTCATGCACACAGTTGTATAGAGAAACTTGCCATGCTCTAAGACTAATCTGCCACAAGTCACTTTAACAGATTCCTCACTGCCACAACTTTGCACAGTCTCACTGGACTTCAAACTCTGAGCATGTTCACAAAGTTACTCTAATTTTAGAATTTACACTTTCATACAGGACTATCAAAGTTGCAATTACATTAGGAAATCGTGGCACAAACACAAAGATCCAGCCTGGCAGACTAGGGGTGGAGGCCAATTTCCAGCTTCCCCTGTGTGATGTTTTGAATTACAACATAATTATTAATAGCAGGGGCAAACAAAGCCCCTGTTGCATAGTGGGCAATGCATGATGCAGTCCTAAATTTAACTATTAACCAGCTTTATATATAACCATCTACATATATTACTTTGCTTACATCTTCCAATGTACTTGGACTACGTAGCAGGGTAGCACCCTATTAAACCAGTTGGTCAGTTTCCTAAAGACAAAGTTTAAGCACTTTGGGGTCAGGTAGGAATTGGACTGAATCTTGGTGCCATGGTTATCAACATATTGTTACTGCTGCTAAGAAAAAAATAAAAAGGAAAACATGAAGAAGAGTAAGATATAAATGCTCTATCAGAATTTTACAAGTTTCTGATCCAGAGAAGTTCAGATTCAAGATTGTTTAATGTCATTTCTAGTACATAAGAGTAAAGGAGAATGAAATAATGATTACTCCGGATCTAATGAAGCCCAAAAATAAACAGAATAAGATAAAGAACACAATAATTTTAAAAAACAATAAATTTAAATACGTAAGATAGCTTATATACAGAGATTGATTGTATGTCCATTAAATGACACTTGGCACAGGAATGTCTGTATGTAAAGTAAATGACAGGAAATGATAAAGTACTGATGGTGGGGGGGGGGGGTGTGGAAGTGTGTGTTAGTGGATAGAATTGATCATTCTTACTGCTTGAGGAAATTAGGGGCAGGATTTCAGGCTTGTGGATCATTGGAATATTTTCTGGGCAGGGCCAACTTGTATAAGCGGAACAGGTTGCACCCAAGCTGGAAAAGAACCAATATCCGAGCTGCAAGGTTTGCTCGTGATAATTGGGAGGGTTTAAACAAGTTTGGCAGGGGATGGGACCCAGAGCACCAGGTCAGAAAGTGGAGGGATGGAGGGATGTACTTAAGAGCATGGATCAGTACATGGAACAATGATCTTGTAGCCATTACAGAGACTTGGTTGAGAGGGAAATAAGAGAGGTGGGGAGTTGCACTACTAATCAGGGACAATATTACAACTGCACTCAGAGAGGACATAATAAAGGGCTTGTCCATTGAGTTAATACCAGAGGGCATTCATTTAAGGTGAGGAGAACCATTTATATAAAGAAAATTTGTATGAAATATATTTGAGAATGCTTTCCAGTCAACTAAATGCTATTTTTGGAAAGGTAAACACCAAAAAATGTATGAAAGAATTGCAACAATTTTCACGCAGCAATTTCCAATATCAGTGAGATAAAGACCCAATAATCTTGGTGATATCATCTAAAGCAAAAATAATGAATAATGTAGCAGGGGTAGCTGCCATATTCTTTGAAGATTGCTGCAGAATACTCTAAATCTAAAGGGATTGAAATATCACCAAAAATCCCATAAGTCTTTGATGCCCTGAACCCAGAATCACCATTGATGAATCAGAACAGTCTTTCAGAGAATGAACCCGTAAAAAGCAATTGAGCAAGATGTACTCCCTGGCCAAGTCCAGAAATTCTGGGCACATCAGCTGATATTTTTATCCAATCCAGACTTCAACTTGAGGTTTCCATTATCATCCCAGAATCTAAGAAAACAAGGTAATTTGCCTTAATGAATGCCACCGGTAGCTCTGATATCCAGCATCATGATGACAGCATATATCAACTCCTGCCTTCCTGACAACTCAACCCACTGCAATTCACCTTTATAAAACATGTCCATGGCAGATGCCATCTCCCTAACCCTATATTAATCTCTGGGGCAAATGGACAGTGAAGACATCTACATGAGAGTATTATTTATTGACTCCCGCTCTACCTCCATTAATATAATTCCAGTCAAACTTATCTCCAAATTCCTAGACCTGGTACTCAACACTTCCCTTTGCAACAGGATTCTTGGACTTTCTGACCAATAGATCAATCAGTAAGGACAGGCAACAACCTTTTACTCTACTCTCTATACACTCACAACTGCATGGCCAGATTTTACTTTAACTCCATCTACAAGTTTGCAAATGGTGGGCCAAAGTCAGAGTACAGAAAGGAAATTGAGCTTAGTGCCATGGTGTCATGATAATAACCTTTCTCTCAATAGCAGCAAAACAAAAGAGCTGATCATTGACTTCAGGAAGGAGGGTGGCATAGTTGGTCTTGTTTAAATCAATGGCGTTGAGGTCAAGGGAGTTAAAGTTTTATGTTCTGAGGAGCGAACATCAGTGATAGCCTTTTCCGGCCCAACCATGTAGATACCATGGCCACAAAAGCTCACCAGCACCTCTACTTCATCAAGAGGCCAAAGAAATCTGATCTGTCTCTTTTGACCCTCACCAATTTTTGTTGACGTACTACAGAGAGCATCCTATACAGATGCATCGCAGCCTGGCATGGCAGTTGTTCTTCCTGAGACCACAAGAGACTGCTGAGTTGTGGACAAGCTCCGCACATCAGAGAATCTTGCCTTCCCCTCTATGGGCTCTATAAATATTTCTCACTGTCTCAGTAAGGTAGCTAAAGACCCTACTCACCACAGACATTCTCTCTCTTCACCACATCCATTGGGTCAGAAGATACAGAAGTCTGGAAGTATGTACCAACAGGCTCAAGGACAGCTTCTAACCCACTGTAACACACAGAAAATGCCAGAGGAACTCAGCAGGCCAGGCAGCATCAATGGAAAAGAGTGAACAGTTGACATTTCAGGCTGAGACCCTTGATCAGGACTCTAACCGACTGCTATAGACCAGTGGTCTCCAACCACCAGGTCGCAAAGCATGTGCTACTGGGCCATGAGGAAACAATATGATTTGGCAATATGAAACGATATGAGTCAGCTGCACCTTTCCTCATTGCCTGTCATGCCCACTGTTGAACTTGAACGCACACAGGGTCATTACCCACACAAGGTCATCAGTCGGTCATTAACCTACAACTACTCAATGAGTAAAAAAAATCTCTTGAGAGTTTCTTTGGAAGAGGTGGTAGGGGACATAAAAGGCCTAACAATGATGATACCGCAGAGACAGCAGAAAAAGAATGCTTCCTTCAACAGAAAATACGACAAGTCGTACATAAAATATGGCTTTAATGTGACCGGTGACTCGCATACTCCAAGCTCCCTGTGTGTGATATGTGGAGACAAGCTGTCTAATGAGACAATGAAGCCCTCAAAACTGCTTTGGCACCTTGAGTTCAAGCACCCTGCACTTAAAGACAAACCCGTTGAGTTTTTTGAGCGGAATAAGTGTGAGCAAGCGGGACAGAAGCAAGTGCTGAGAGCCACCACCTCCACAAATGCTGCTGCTCTGAGAGCGTTGTACTTAGTGGTTAGCCGTATTGCTAAGGCTAAGAAGCCTTTCACTGTTGGTGAAGAATTGATTCTGCCTGCTGCCAAGGACATGTGCCGTGAACTATTGGGAGAGGCTGCAGCTAATAAGATGGCACAGGTTTCTCTTTCAGCTACCACAGTTTCAAGGAGAATCGATGACATAGCAAAGGACATCGAAGCACAGCTGTTGGAATGGCTTAACGAGTCACTACGGCATGCTATCCAGGTCGATGAGTCTACCGGTGTCGACAACAAGGCAATACTGCTGGTTTATACGCGATATGTATTTCAAGAGGATGTGCACGAGGATATGTTGTGTGCACTGCTGCTGCCAACTAACACAACTGGGGCAGAACAATTCAAGTCTTAGAATGATTACATGTCAGGCAAACTGGATTGGTCATTCTGTGTTGGAATATGCACAGACAGGGCTGCAGCAATGACTGGACGGCTATCTGGTTTCACTACCCGAGTCAAAGAGAGAAATGCTGGCTAGCCGAAAAATGTCATCTGATCTTAAAAGCATGTTGATTGACGTTGTTGAAGTTATCAATCACATTAAAGCAAAAGCCCTCGCAGCTTTGTGAGGAAATGGATGCAGAGCACACATGCCTTCTCTTACACACTGAAGTCAGGTGGCTATCAAGGGGGAGAGCCCTGGTCAGGGCTTTCTGAGTTAAGAGAGCTGGTACAGAGATTTCTTTCAGGAAAACAGTCATCACTGGCAGCACACTTCAGTGACAAGGAGCGGATAGAAAAACTCGCTTATCTGTGTGACATCTTCAACCTGCTCAATGAACTCAATTTGACACTTCAGGGGTGAATGACAACTGTCTTCAAGTTGGCAGATAAAGTGTCTGCTTTCAAGGACAAACCGGAACTGCGGGGACGGCAAGTGGACAGGGGCATATTTGACATGCTCCCAACATTAGCTGGGATTTTGGGAGAGACTGAGGCTGCACCGTTCTTCTCACAGCTGGTGTGCAATCACCTGTCTTTGCTATCGACAGAATTCAAGCGTTACTTCCCAACTGCAAATGACCCAAGATGTGCAAAGGAATGGGTCCGTGTCCCATTTGTGAATGTCCCCAGTGAACCATCCATGTCAGTGTGGGAAGAAGATCAACTCCTCGAGCTTGCAAATGACGGTGGGCTGAAAAGTATGTTTGACATAACATCTCTGCTGGCATTCTGGTTCAAAGTCAAGGCTGAATATCCTGAGATAGCCACGAAAGCACTGAAAACGTTGCTTCCATTTCCAACATTCTATCTCTGCGAAGCGGGGTTTTCTGCAATGAATGCAACAAAAACTAAACTGCGGAATAGTCTGGTCATAAGGAACCCCCTTAGAGTATCGCTGTCTTCCATCACCCTTCAATGGGACCGTCTTGTTGCAGGGAAACAAGCCCAGGGCTCCCACTGATTCAGCAATATTGATGTGTTGCAATGATTTTATATGTTCTACGAGGAAAATATGTGCTGTCTGTTTAATATCTAAACATGACTTAAAATGTTACAATGCTATGGACTTCTAAGTGACTTATAATTGACTTATCACTATATTCATACAAGGAAAATATGCACTGTGTGGTTAATATTAAATTTGTTAGATAAACACTTTTAGAAATGAAATTGAGTATATTAGCCACTTATAAGTGACTTATAGTTGACTTATCACCTATATTCCAGTCGCGATTAACACCCCCCAATCGACCGGTCCGCAAGAATATCGTTAATATTAAACCGGTCCGCAGTGCAAAAAAGGTTGGTGACCCCTGCGACAGATTATTGAGCAGTCCCCAATATGGCAAGATGGTCTCTTCACCTCACAATCTAACTCGTTGTAGCTATGCATCCTATTGTCTTCCTGCACTGTCCTTTCTCTGTAACAATAACATTTCATTCTACATTCTGTTACTGATTTCCACTGTACTGACATGCAAATCAAAGATTTTCACTGGAACTCTGTACATCTGTCAATAATAAACCAAGTTATCAATTTAATCAGAAGGTGAATAGGATTTTGGGCATCTCATCTGAAAGGTGGCATCCTTGACTGTCTTGTGTTCATTACTGAATTGTAATGACAGCTTGGATTAGCTATTAAACGAAAGAATTGTTTTTAAACTCATTCTGAAATATGGCCTTAGCGTACGAATCTTCCATCAAATTTTGATGTTCCAATTGTTGATTGCACATAGAAATTTGATGGAAGATAAGTAAAGTAGATTCTAAATGGAATGCTTTGAAATATCACTAAAAGATTAGCTCCATGTACCAAAAATAGTGCACATTATATGGCACCGATCAAAAGCAATTTTGCCTAGTTCACATACTGTAGTTAAGCCCATAAGACAGAGGAAATCATAATATACCACAGTCTGCTGATTACCAAAGAGGCCCCTAATTAGGCTATCCAGCTCACTGAGTCTGTTCTACTTTCCATCATGTCTGATCTATTATCCCTCTCAACCCCATTCTCCTGCCTTCTCACCATGGTATCCACCCTCCTCAAACCCTAACCTTTGACACCTTCAAAGTTCAAAGTACATTTATTATTAAAGTATGTGTATACTATACAACCTCGAGATTCATCTCCACAAACAAGGTACCCAAAGAACCTATTTTAAAAAATCCAACAACCACTCAATGTGCCGGGATGGGGGGGAGGGGAACAAATTGTACATAAAAGCAAGCAAAGAGCATTCAGAACAAAAGTGAGTCCCGTGACATGAAGCCTAGAGCAGGCCCACACCATCAGGCTCAGTGCAGTGAAGAGCAGAGTAAATGTTGTGGACTGGTGAGCAGAATCAGCCTGACCCTCGTTCCAGTCCTGATACCCTGCCTTTTTAATCCAGCAGGCCCAGAGTTTATATTGGCTAAACATCAGGTCTTTCCCAGGCCCTGTTACCATGCTCTGAGCTTGGTACCACCCCATACCCGATCTTTCCAAATCGGCCCGGCACTTAGATTAATCAAACCTTGCTCTCGGTTTAGGTGGACAGGCTCCGTAACTCCTCCGTTCCAACTTTTTGCTGCTCCACTCGCTCCAACTCTCTCTGAATCTGACCACTTCACTTCGAACATGCCTCAACCTTGCACCGATCACCTCTGCACGAATATGCCTCGACCTTGTTTGCACCCTTGTACCTGACCCCACAAGTCAGCTTTGCCTTTGCTCGCCTCTCCATTGTTTTAGTGATTGTTCACAATAATATTGTCATTCGTACTTCGAAAACCACCAGAATGTTGTCACCCGCCTTCAGCAACGTCATCTTAATCCTGAAGAAATCGGTGCAGAATTAGGCTATATGGCCCATCAAGTCTGCTCTGCCAGAGGGGTGGGACTTAGAGGATATGGGCTTAACACAGGAAATTGGAACTCGCTGGGTGGATTCCATGGTCAGTTGGACTCGGGCCAAAGACCATTGTGATTCACTCTATCACAAAGGCTATTCACATTTTCAGCAGAAACTTCAACGTTGGAAATCATAATAGACTACAGTAGGATGATTACCAAAGAGTAACACAGAGTAACACTAATTAACCCCATTTCACTGCAATGTACCCATGGTTGTGTCAAATCCCTTCCACACATTTATCTGAGAATAGCAGAGATAATTGAAACAAATCAATTGTTCATTTTCAGCTGTGGCACCTATGTATTATGATAAAAAAAAATTATCAACAGTATTCACATATTGCAAGGGCAGACTAATAAATAACTACTTGAAACAATCCTTATATTAGAACATAATTCCTCAAAGGCATGAAAATATATTCATTCTCCTCAGCAAAGGAAGGCAGAATTTACACCAGCAAAATGTGCCACCCTTCACCCTGCTCCCCCCATATTGTATTACATCCACCCTATCCCTTCAACATTCATGATATACACTCAATTTTAGATCATCCATAAAATTGCTTGGTGAAATGGAGTGCAGATAGTGTGAGACCAACCATAAGCCGTAAACTGTAGAGAATTACAAAGTTTAGTATCTTTATTCTCTCTGTTACTCATGACTACAATCTGTTATGATTTCCCCAAGCAAACCTGACAGATTTAATTTAGGAAAAGTAGAACATGATATAATTTTAGAGTATTGCTGCACATAAAATAAAGTTCCTCTAACATGGTAACTACCATCTGATAGAACATACACTTCTTAAAGTCTGCAATGGATTGGATGTTAGAACTTGTGATTTGTGGGAATTATTTAAAGCAAAAGTGAAATGAATAAAATGCACACACAAGAATTTACTTCAATATTTCCTATCATTATTTGGGCAGTTAGAAGATTAAAAGCATTATTTGAAAACTTGACGTTAGTTTGAATTAGCAATAGTAACATGGTCAGAGATGGGGAATATTGGACAAAAAAGACACTCACAAAAAAACAGAAAAAAATTTCTGAGCTTATTTTAAACAAATCTAGGAGGCATTTGGGGAAGCTTGGTTAAGATCCAAAATATTATTCAATATACCTTTATCCATCTTGTCAAAAATACAGAAAGGAAATGTTATTCTATGAAACCTCCACCGTACAATGGATCAAAATATTTTTGTCAGTGAAAATCCTTGACTGCTTAAATAAATGTTGTTAATTGACAATTGGTGCATTACATCAATGGCTTTTTTAAAAAAAAACATCCACTACTACTACATCACCCCCAAGCTGGTGTGACCTTTCACCGATTCTCTCATGGTTATTAAATCTATTTCGGATTTATTGAGTAAGCCCACAAGGAAATGAATCTCAGGATTGTATATGGTGATGTATATGTACTTTGATAATAAACTTACTTTGAACTTTTTAAGGAGTCAAATTGAAAACAGTAGGAATGTCTAAGTAAATTCTAATATGATTGATGTTACTGAATTGATAATCCGGAACTGAAATTTTCATTGAGATACCATTCTGAAATTAGACAACAATACTGGCTTTGTATTTCTTATTAATTTATAATAAACATAGATATGGAAGTTTAAGACTGCTTATCGCCTAAAGGGAGTCCAGTAGTCAGTGGCAATAGAGACACTGCACATGTTGGTGTAATGCCCTGTTTAAGACTGTTATGCTGTGAGGTTTTTTTTATATTAGCAGTTTTCTGCAGAAGCAGTGTGTCCTGCTAGGAAGAGTGTTTTGGGTTAGGCGAAAGATAAGGAGCTGTGCTGGTCAACTTAGAAATGTTGTGTTAGCCAATCAGGTTTGTCCGGGTACATGGTGTAACTGAGATCTCTAAAGGTCTGTAGGCTGGTTTGTGGGCTTTTGGCAGGACCAAGGAAGAATGCTGCCCGAAGGAGAGACCCCATTGTAAGAAGTGCTTTGTGCAGACGAATGGTTCCAAGGAGGAAGTAAAAATACTCCTGAGTTAGCCAGTTTGTTTGAAATAGTCTTCGAGGGAAGTGACTGGTGTCTTTCACGCAGAATATGCGTGAGTAAAGACATACACCCAACTACTTCAGAAATGAGCTCCAACATTTATGTGCACATGCACTGGTTTAATTGTAGTGGCCCTTTTATTTTTCTTTTCTTTTGATAAAGTTAAAAAATTGGTAAATATAATTTTAGGCTGGTGGACAACCTGTCATTTCTTGGCAACTGATAAATGTGTATGGGGCAGAATTTACACAGCATTCTCTACAGTCAATGTTCCTTAATCAGAACATCTTAACTTTCCTCCTTGGTTGAATCCCAAATCATAGCTACACTAGACATGTATTGCTTATGAAATGCTTGTGTTTTCAGCGGGGTGGATGTTTGAATTTCCAACGAACTGCTACTTTAAAACACTGAGTTCTGTAAAAGTGTTGGGGAAAATTACACTGATAGAATGGCATCTTGACCAGTCAACTGTTATGGATGTAGTGTTAATCCAGACTAACAGTGATGTGACTGAAGTCACGCTGCCCAATAGGAGAGGGCACTTCATGGCTAGGTCATATCTTCAGAGAAAGGGGGAATGTAGCTGAGGGTGAAGACTTTAAATACAAGTTGTTCTTGATTCTATGAAGTGAAGGAAAGTAGCTGTCTAATGTGAGAAGTCTAATAAGTCCTTCAGCTGTTGATTTAAGTTCTGAGCAGAGTTTTGGCTATTACATCACTGGTTGATAAATGCCAAAGTGTACCTGCAGAGAGCCAAAGTTATGGGAGGCTGAGAATGTTCTCTGGAGTTAAGCCAACACCCAACAGGGAAGAGGAATACGAGGCTTAGGCTGAGCAGACTTCTCAGTTACTGGATGAATGGCAGTGCTCAGATAATATGAAAAAACAGAGACCAGTAGGGAGGTTGAAGGGTGCGGCAGCTGATAAAGTGAAGTTCCTAAAGTCAGAAAGCGCATCAACCAATAGCTAATTATATGCAAGCAATGTAATATGTATATGAGCGCGGTGAGAGGGTTACACCGGATATCTTGAGCAACACAAACACACATTAAACATTGGAGGAGCTCAGCAGATCAGTTAGCATCTATGGAGAAGAATAAACAGGCAACATTTTGAGTCATATTCAGTCTGACTATCCTACAACCTGATGGCACGAACATCCATTTCTATAACTTCCAGTAATTTCTACCCCTCACTCTTCTCTCTTTATCTATTTTCCATTATACTGTAACATTTCTCTTACCCCTTCTATTCTCACATGCCCATTACCTCATGCAGGCCGTCCTGCTCCTTCCCTTACTTCCATAGTCCACTGTCCTCTCATATCAGATTTCTTCTTCTTCAGCCCTTAAGCTCTTCCACCAATCCCCTCCTAGTGTTTTACTTCATCCCTCTCCTCCACCCACCCACTCTCCCCCCCTCCCGGCACCACTGCCGGTTTCACATCACCTGCCTGCTTTTATCTCTTCGCCTCCTCCCACCTTTGTATCTTGGTATTCTGGCTTCTTCTTCCTTCCTTTTCAGTCCTGAAGAAGGGTTTCGGCCCCAACGCCAACTCTTTATTCCTCTCCATAGTTACTGCCTGACTGGCTGAGTTTCTCCAGCAACACACACAAAATGCTGGAGGAACTCAGCGGGCCAGGCAGCATCTATGGAAAAAGAGTACAGTAGGTGATTCAGGCAGAGACCCTTCATCAGGACTGGAGAATAAAGATGAGGTCAGAGTAAGAAGGTAGGGAAGGAGAAGAAGAAGTACAAGGCAGTAGGTAATAAGTGAAACTAGGAGAGGGGGAGGGGGGAAGTAAAGTAGGTGAAAGAGAAAGGGCTGGAGAAAGGGGAATCTGATAGGAGAGGACAGAAGTGCATGGAAGAAAGGGAAGGGAGAGAAGCACCAGAGGGAGGTCATGGGCAGGCAAGAGATAAGGCAAGAGAAAGAAAAGGGAATGGGTCATGTTGAAGGTGGTGGGGGGGCATCACCGGAAGTTCGAAAAATCAATGTTCATGCCATCATGTTGTAAGCTAACCAGGCAGAATATAAGGTGTTGCTCCTCCACCTGAGTGTGGCTTCATCATGGCAGTAGAGGAGGCCATGGATTGACATGTCAGAATGGGAAGTAGAATTAAAATGGGTGGCCACCGGGAGATCCCACTTTTTCTGGTGCGTGGAGCGGGGTGCTTGACAAAGCAGCCTTCTACGAACTCCATTTCCAGAAAAATTGGGATATTTTCCAAAATGCAATAAAAACAAAAATCTGTGATATGTTAATTCAAGTGAACCTTTATTTAACTAACAAAAGTACAAAGAAAAGATTTTCAATAGTTTTACTGACCAACTTAATTGTATTTTGTAAATATACACAAATTTAGAATTTGATGGCTGCAACACACTCAACCCAAGTTGGGACGGAGTTAAAATAAGATTGAAAAGTGCACAGAATATTCAAGTAACACCGGTTTGGAAGACTCCACATTAAGCAGGCTAATTGGTAGCAAGTGAGGTATCATTACTGGGTATAAAAGTAGCGTCCATCAAAGGCTCAGTCTCTGCAAGCAAGGATGGGTTGTGGCTCACCCCTTTGTGCCAAAATTCGTGAGAAAATTGTTAGTCAGTTCAAAAGGAACATTTCACAACGCAAGATTGCAGAGAATTTAGGTCTTTCAACATCTACAGTACATAATATTGTGAAAAGATTCAGAGAATTCAGAGACATCACAGTGCGTAAAAGACAAAGTCGGAAACCACTGCTGAATGCGCGTGATCTTCGAGCCTTCAGGCGGCACTGCCTAAGAAACTGTCATGCTATTATAGCTACCTGGGCTCGAGAGTACTTTGGAAAACCGGAGGTCTCAAGATGGCGCTTATGGAGAAAACCGCTTTTGGCTTTGCTCCAAACCTTTTATGTCTTTTTAACCTACAAACACCCCTTAAATGATCTTTTTATACTTATTCTAAAGGAGTTTAAACACACAGAATTTTTCTTTTTAACTATTCGATCTATTTTCAACTCGCTGAAATGTCTAAAGTAAGAGAATTGAAACAGACGAAAGAACCGATAACTTTAGAAACTATTATAAAGCTTATAGAAGATAAATTTGCGGGTCTGGAGAGAAAAATTACCGAACAGCTTTTTATGTTTGATGAGCGTTTAAAATCATTCGAAGGAGAATTTAAAACACTTTCACTGAAACTACAAAAACAACAAGCAAGTATTTTGGTACTCGAAGAAGCCGCTCGTAAGAAAGAACATATTATCAAAACTTTGCAACAAGAGCAAGCTTCGACTTCTTAACAGATGGATCGTTATAAATCTAAAATTACTGATCTTGAAAATCGCTCTCGAAGACAAAATCTTCGGCTAATTGGAATTCCGGAAAAACTTGAGTGGTGATCTTACTGTTGTCTTTTCTAAACTTCTAATGGATGTCTTCGATTCAGAAGCTCTGGACTCTTCTCCAATAATCGATCGTGCACACCGTGTCTCTCACTATCATTCTGATTCAGATAAACCACGGCATGTAATTCTCCGGATCCATTACCCTCATATCAAAGAGAGTCTGATTAGGGCGGCTCGGAAAAAGGGTATGATTAACTTTCAAGAACTTAAATTTCGTATTTTGGAAGATTATAGCCCTGAAGTTTTAAGGGCAAGAATGGCTTTTAGACCGGTTATGTCGAAATTTCACCAGGAAGGCTACAAGCAAGCGCTGTTATTTCCAGCATATCTGAGAGTTACTTCTGAAGACGGAACTGTTCGGCTGTTTAAATCTCCAGCGGACGCTCAAAGTTTTTTGGAACAATGACACTCTATCGGATTGACTAATGTAATAATTAGTCTATAAATTTCGATCTCTTACAGAATGATGGTTTTTTTTAGGTATGGCTGACATGTATTTTTTATATATTGTAAAAGTTCTCTTTTTTTTGGTTTATTCTGATTTTATTATTTTTTTATATTTTATTAATCTATTAACCTTGAAAATAACTGATTAGGGTTCCTTTTTTAAGTTTGTATAAGCTTTTTTATATTTTTAACATTTAAATATTAAGATTTTAAAAAATAATAATAATAAAATGGCGTTTCTTCTTCCCGAAAGACTCTAGTGCTTGGAACGTCATATCCGTTTTGATGAGTTTGAAAGTTTTAACCTCTCATTTAAAATACTAATTTAGTAGTATTTATTTATGGGTTTTATCAATTTAATTTTTTAACCCTTTTGTTATATGTATATAATACTAATTTTATATTTTAACTTTTGTTATATTAACCCTTTCTTATAATATGGGTTGTTTGTATTTTTTTCAATTTTTTTTGTCTGAGTTGCTGTCCTGAGACACGGGGGTAATTTTAGTATTAGATTGCCTGCTTGCCTCTTTTTGGCTTTTTTCCTGGGGTTTCGAGGGTGGAGGGAGGGGGATTTTTCTTTTTATTTTTTCTCTTTTTGCTTGCTTTTTGCATAGTTTAATTTCATGGGCCTATATGAAACTACAAAAATGGTTGCAGTGCCGTGACTTCCGGTTTCCCCTTGAACTCACTTCCTTCTTCCGGGTTCATGAGTTCACTTTTTTAAACTTATGTGTTAACTGTAATAAATATTGTCAATATGGATAGGATTATTAATTTTGTTTCTTGGAATACTAATGGTTTAAATCATTCGATCAAACGGAAAAAAATATTCAAAGTATTTCATAGAATGAATGCCAATGTTATTTTTGTGCAGGAGACTCATGTAAGGAAGGTGGATAGTCAACATTTTTTTAGGTTTTGGAAGGGCCGGCAGTATCACGCAAATTCGCAAGCCAAAGTCAGAGGTGTTTCTATTTTTATAGACTCATCAACTTCTTTTATACATCATGAAACAATTTCAGATCCACAAGGTAGATTTTTGCTTTTTACTGGTCTACTTTTTAATCAAAAAGTTGTTTTAGTTAACGTTTATGCTCCAAATACTGATTGTCCTGAATTTTTTAAATGCTTATTTACATCCTTTCCTAATCTGAATCAATATAGACTGATAATGGGTGGGGATTTTAACTGTTGTTTAAACCCTGTGATGGATAGATCCAAGCCTACCCAAACTCATCCGAATAAATCGGCTTCTCTTATTAACTCTTTTATGATTGATTCAGCTATTTGTGAAATTTGGCGTTTTCTACACCCTAATGACAAAGAGTTTTCATACTTTTCCCATGTTTATCATAATTACTCAAGAATTGATTACTTTTTCATCGATCACCATTTACTCACAGATGTTACTGATTGTAAATATGACTGTATTACCATATCTGATCATGCACCTCTGAAGTTATCTATTAAAATAACGGATTCATATATCAATGCTAAATTTTGGAGGTTTAATCCTATTTTATTGCAGGATTTAGACTTTGTTAACTTTATTAAACAACAAATTGATTTGTTTTTCGCAACAAATTCTACAGCAGAGATCTCTAGTGGAATTTTGTGGGATAATTTTAAAGCATATATTCGTGGACAGGTTATTTTATACTCTGCTGGAGTTAGGAAACGAACTAGTTCTAAAATATTAACATTAGTTGATAAAATCAAAGCAATTGATAAGATTTATTCAATGACACCTAGTAAAGAACTTTATAAAGAAAGAGTGGAACTTCAAATGGAACATAGTTTATTATTATCTTCTTCGATTGAAAGTCAGTTAATTAAATCAAAAACTCAATTCTATATGCATGGAGATAAGTCTGGTAAATTATTGGCTAATCAATTGAAAATTGTTTCGGATAAACGACAGATTACTAGAATTCGTAAACAAGATGGTACTCTAACGATCGACCACAAAGAGATAAATAGAGCCTTTCAAGATTTTTATAACCCCTTATATCAATCAGAATTCACTAAGGATTCTTCTATAATAAATGAATTTTTAAGGAAATTGAATATTCCAAAAGTAACTGTTGAGGATAACATAATTTTATATACACCTATTACGGAGTCTGAAATAGAAAAGGCTATTTTTTTAATGAATTCTGGTAAAGCTTCTGGTCCAGATGGTTTTCCTGTAGAATTTTTAAAATGTTTTTCTCCTATACTTTCTCCTTGGCTTTGTAAAATTTTTAAAGATGCATTAAGTGTAGGTAAATTACCACAATCTTTTTATGAAGCTTGTATTTCTTTAATTCTTAAAAAAGA
Source organism: Hypanus sabinus (assembly GCF_030144855.1). Lineage (NCBI taxonomy): Eukaryota > Metazoa > Chordata > Chondrichthyes > Myliobatiformes > Dasyatidae > Hypanus > Hypanus sabinus. The sequence goes on along the minus strand of NC_082708.1, from coordinate 45,842,167 downwards.
TAAAGACCCTACTGAATGTGCATCCAATCGGCCTATATCCTTATTAAATACGGATTTTAAGATTTTCAGTAAAATTTTGGCTATTAGATTAGAAAATATATTACCTTGAATTATTTCTGATCAGACTGGATTTATTAAAAATCGCTGTTCATCTTTTAATATTAGAAAATTAAGAGAGTCAGCTGGAGATGCTCATGGAGTGAGTACCGTTTTGGATTCGCTCCATAACTTTTACTTTTTTTAACCTTTGATCACCCTTATTCAGCTTATTTTTACCTATACCGAAAGTTTCTTTATTCTTTTTTTTTGGATTTACTGCCAAGCGTTTGTTGTGAACTTTTGATGATATGCAAACAGAAATGTCTCTCAGGTCTAAGGGACGGGATCCCGGACGTAATCCGAACGGTAACGGAAAAAAGCAGGCTCCGACACAACAAACACGATTAACTTTTGAATTGTTTATGAATCAAAAATTTGCTGAACTACAACAATTTTTTAAAGAAGATATAAAGGCTTTTCAAGAGTACATGGTTAAGACGGATTTAGTAATTAAACAGCAACAAGCTCTTATTGCGTCTCTGCAAGAAGAAGCTCGGAAGCGAGATTTGACTATTGGAAAACTGCAACAGGATTTAATTTCGACCATTAAGCTGATGGAAGCCCTTAAAGCCAAGAGTGACGATTTTGAGAATCGCTCCAGAATACAGAACGTACGTATACTTGGTCTTCCAGACGGCATAGAAAAAGATGACCCTTCGAAATATTTTGCTCAACTTTTAAAAGAAGCGTTTCCGACAATTTTCCCGAATAACCCCCCTTTATTGGATCGGGCACACAGAATTCGGTGTCGATCACTGAGTGTTACAGACAAACCTTCGGTGATAATTGTCCGGTTCCATTATGTACATGACAAAGAACAAGTTATAAGAGCAGCTCGTCGACTAGGAATGATTAAAATCAAAGATTTTTCCTTCCGCCTGATCGAAGATTTTAGTTCAGATCTTTTAAAAAGAAGGCTTCTTTTTAAACCGTTGATGGCTGAATGTTATGAGAAAAATCTGAAACCTGCGCTTCTATACCCTGCGAAGCTTCGAATTTCTCCGTCGAATGCTCCATGACAAGTTTTCCTTTCAACTTCAGAAGTGAGAAAATATCTGGAGGAGAACTTCCCTACTGCTACAGACACCAGTCTTTAATAAATGAATGATTCTGATCGTATAAGATGGTTCTCGATCTCTTAAACCAGAATTATAATCTGGTTATTGGTGTAGGTTCATCCTACACTTTATACTCAAGTTAAAGTGTGTTTGCGTCATGTTAATTGTTTTGCCTTATACACTTTAATCATTTAACTACATACTTGTCTATTAATTTTGTTCCTTCGAAGGTATATTTTTAATTCTTTGAAGGTAAATTTTTCCTTGATTAAGATGGTGGTTTTTTGGAAAAGATTTTTGGTTTTGCTTAAGATGGCATTATGTTTATATTTTTCATATTTCTCCCAGACAAGGCATCGCTTATCTCAGCTTAAATATTTTTTGTTTTGTCTGGGCCAGAGCCCGAGTTATAATTGTTTTTAGTGATTATATTTTTATTCTTTTTACAACTAACTATACTTAGAAATATGGTTTTTATTATAGCGATTTTATTTTTAAAGTCGGGGTGATTCTTTTATATATATCCTTTTTATATGGAGTGTTCTTCAGCTGACATGGGGGTAGGATTAGTCTTACTTTTTCTCTTTTTAAGCCATATTTTGGCTTTTTCTCTTTTTCTCGGGGGGTGGGGGGATGGTCTGTTTTCTAATTCTATTTTTTTTGTAACAGTTTGCGTCAGTTTTTTTATTCGGGCTGTTTTTGAACTTCAAATATGTCTGTGTTGTCGTCACTTCCGGGTCTTCTCACTACTTTTGTTCCTCTTCCGGGTGCATGAGTTTATAAGTTGGTTAACCCTTTCTATACCAAAGGGTTGATTATAGAATTATGGCTCAGACCATTAATTTTGTGTCTTGGAATACTAATGGTTTAAATCATCCAATTACACGAAAGAAGATTTTCAAAGTATTCCAAAGACTTAATGCTCATATCATTTTTGTACAAGAAACTCATGTGAGGAGGGAGGACAAATTTCGTTTTTTTAGATTTTGGCGGGGTCAACAGTATCACGCAAATTCGAATGCTAAAGTAAAAGGAGTTTCAATTTTTATTGACTCCTCTATTTCATTTGTTCAACATGATATTTTTTCGGATCCGAATGGCAGATTTTTGTTAATTACGGGTTTACTTTGTAATAAAAAGGTTGCTTTGGTTAATGTTTATGCTCCAAATGTGGATTGTCCTGACTTTTTTAAGTCTTTATTTACTTCTTTACCCAATCTAAACGAATATAAGTTAATAATGGGTGGTGACTTTAATTGTTGTTTAAATCCTCTGATGGATAAATCGTTATCTATTCAGACTTTACCTAATAAGTCGGCCACTTGTATTAACTCCTTTTTGACTGACAGTGGAGTTTTTGATGTTTGGAGATTTCGGCATTCTAATGACAAAGAGTTTTCTTTTTTCTCACATGTTCATCACTCTTATTCAAGAATTGATTATTTTTTTGTAGACTCTTGTTTTATTCCATTGGTAATCGGTTGTAACTATGATATTATAGCTATCTCTGATCATGCTCCGTTATTACTTTCTATGAAATTTACGGATACAGCTTTTAATGCTAGACAATGGCGATTTGACTCTACCTTGTTGCAAGACTCAGACTTTATTAAATTTATGGAGGAGCAGATCGACTTCTTCTTCTCAACTAATTCTACAGATGATATTTCCTGCGGAACACTTTGGGACACTTTTAAAGCTTATATACGTGGACAGATTATTTCTTATTCTGTTGGTTTGAGGAAACGTATCAAGATGGAAACTCTTTTATTGGTTGATAAAATTAAAGAGATTGATAAGAAATATTCGATTGCTCCTAGTAAGGAGCTTTACAAACAAAGGGTTGAACTTCAAATGGAACATAGTTTATTACTTACATCCTCGATTGAAAATCAATTAATGAAAACTAAATCTGATTTTTATATACATAGTGATAAATCTGGTAAACTGTTAGCTAGTCAATTGAAGAATGCTCTGGTTAAACGTCAAATCACTAAGATTGGTCAGCAGAATGGGAATCTGACAGTTAATCATGATGAGATAAATAAGGCATTTCAAGATTTCTATACCTCCCTGTATCAATCTGAATTTCCTCAAGATTATAATACCATGTCTGATTTTCTGGGGAAATTAAATTTTCCAAGGTTATCATCTGATGATCTTTTGATATTGGATACTCCTATTACGGATGTAGAAATTAAAGGGGCTATTTCCTCAATGAATTCTGGGAAAGCACCGGGTCCAGATGGTTATACAGTTGAATTTTTTAAATTTTTTTCCGCTACTCTTTCCCCTTGGTTAGGTAAGGTTTTTGAGGAGGCCATTAGATTAGGGAATTTGCCACAATCTTTTTATAGAGCTTCCATTTCTCTAATATTGAAGAAAGATAAAGACCCTACTAATTGTGCTTCTTATAGACCTATATCTTTATTGAATGTAGACTCCAAGATTTTTTCTAAGTTACTGGCATCTAGATTGGAGAGGGTATTACCCAAAATTATTTCAGATGATCAAACTGGCTTTATTAAAAATCGTTATTCTTTTTTTAACATTAGGAGATTGTTGAATATTGTTTATACTCCCTCACATGATACTTCAGAATGCGTGATTTCATTAGATGCAGAGAAAGCATTTGACAGAGTTGAATGGCCTTACTTATTTAATGTGTTGGAGAAGTTTAATTTTAGTCCGATATTTATATCATGGATTAAATTGATTTATCATACTCCAGTAGCCTCAGTGGTTACCAATAATCAAAGATCTCCCTTTTTTCGCCTATTTCGGGACACTAGACAGGGAAGTCCTCTTAGTCCATTACTATTTAACATTGCCTTAGAACCTTTGGCAATTGCCATCAGACAATCACAGGATATTTTGGGTATTAATCGTGGGACAGATATTCATAAGTTATCTTTGTATGCAGATGATTTATTACTATTCATTTCTAACCCGGAGAAATCCATTCCAGCAGTTTTATCATTATTGGCTCAATTTAGTGAGTTTTCTGGGTATAAGTTAAATCTTAATAAAAGTGAATTGTTTCCATTAAATAAACGGGTCCCAATTTATGGAAATTTACCCTTTAAATTAGTTAATGACTCTTTTACTTACTTAGGGATCAAAATCACAAAGAACCATAAAGATTTGTTTGGATTTAATTTTTACCCTTAATTGATCAGATTAAAGGTTTGTTTACTAAGTGGTCACCTTTGTCTCTATCTCTAATAGGTAGGATTAATGCTATTAAGATGGTTATTTTACCTAAGTTTTTATATATTTTTCAAGCGATACCAATTTTTATCCCGAAATCTTTTTTTACTAATGTTGACTCTAAAATTTCTTCATATATATGGCAGTATAAAAATCCCAGGTTAGGTAAAACATATTTACAGAAGACAAAAAAGGAAGGCGGGCTAGCATTACCTAATTTCAGATTTTACTATTGGGCAGCTAATATTAGATATTTGTTATGTTGGTTGAAAGATGGGGGTGGATCTTTTGGCCCTTGTTGGGTGAGTTTAGAAACTAAATCGGTATCAGCTTATGCTTTGGGTTCTATTTTAGGGACTTCTCTCCCTTTTGCTCTTTCTAAATTGCCGAAACGAATTGACAACCCGATAGTTAAACATACATTGCGTATATGGTTTCAATTTCGGAGATTTTTTGGGTTGACTCAATTCGTTTTAAATAGTCCTATTGTATCTAATTGTTTTTTTCACCCTTCCATTATAGATCAAGCTTATTCAGCTTGGAAAACTAAGGGATTACTAAGATTTTCTGATTTATTTTTAGATAATTGTTTCATGTCTTTTGAACAATTATCCAACAGATATAACTTGCCGAGATTTCATTTTTTTAGATATTTACAGATTAGACATTTTTTAAGTTCTGTACTCTCTACGTTTCCAAATTTTGTGCCTTCAGATACTTTGGAGAGTTTATTTGAATTAGACCCTTTTCAAAAAGGGCTTATTTCAAAACTTTCAAAAATATAATTATGAAGATACGTTCAGAGCCCCTTTATAAGACTAAACAGGATTGGGAAAGAGAGCTTAGTTTTAGTATTTCTAGTGAGAATTGGGAATGAATTCTTCAATTAGTTAATACATCATCGTTATGTGCCAAACATTCACTAATACAATTTAAGGTTGTACATAGGGCCCATATGTCCAAGGATAAATTAGCTCATTTTTACTCTCATATAAGTCCTATTTGTGATAGATGTCATTCTGAAATTGCGTCTTTAACTCACATGTTTTGGTCGTGTTCATTTTTGGAGAAATATTGGAAATATATTTTTGATATTATTTCTGCGGTTTTGAATATTGATTTACAACCTCATCCTATTACCGCAATTTTTGGTTTACCAATGTTAGATTCACAGCATTTATCTTCTTCAGCCCGTCGAATGATTGCATTTCTAACTCTGATGGCTAGAAGATCTATATTGTTGAATTGGAAAGAAATTGATCCTCCCACTGTATTTAATTGGTTCTCTCAAACTATGTTATGTTTAAATTTAGAAAAAATTAGAAGTGGTACTTTTGAGACTTCTATTAAATTTAAAAAGTTATGGAGACCATTTATTCAACATTTTCATATGATGTAATATGACCCTGTGCCAAGTATATTTGATTTCCCAGCTTTTAGCTTATGTATTTTGAGAGGACCGGAAGTGACGGCATTGATGAATACTTATTTTTGTGAGATATTATAAACAGCCGACTTTTTTTTTCCTTCTCTTTTGTTTGTTTTTTTCTTTTATATTACTTATTAGTTATAGTTATTAGATTAGATTAGTTAGTTTTGCATTATATAAATTTTTTTTTGTTTTTTTTTCTTTCTTTTTTCTGTTTTTTTTATATTATACATTATGAAATATTTAGATTTACTATGTCCATACATATATCTTATGGCTTATGTCTTGGTAAACTCATTTATATTGTAACTATTATGTATGTTTTTTTTTCATATGTAATGGAATGTGTATGTTGGTAATTTCTTTATCAATATATCATCTGTATTCTGTCCATATTACTAATATTAATAAAAAGATTTAGAAAGAAAAAAAAAGAGAATTAATATTATTTATACTTCTTCATCTAAAATACCAGAATGTGTTATTTCTTTAGATGCTGAAAAAGCATTTGACAGAGTTGAATGGCCATATTTATTTACTACAATGCAACAATTTAATTTGAGTTCAAAATTTATATCATGGATTAAATTAATATACCATAAACCTTTAGCTTTGGTTTTTACCAATAATCAAAGATCCCCTTTTTTTCAGCTACTTCGTGGTACAAGGCAAGGTTGCCCTTTAAGTCCTTTACTATTTGACATTGCTTTAGAACCGTTGGCTATAGCTATTCGTGAATCACCTAATATTCTGGGTATTACCCTTGGGGAGAGGACGTATAAAGTATCATTATATGCTGATGATTTGTTATAATATATATCTGACCCTGAAAGATCTATCCCTGCTATTTCGTCTTTGCTTGCTCAATTTAGTAATTTTTCTGGTTATAAATTGAATTTTAACAAGAATGAACTATTTCCATTAAATATGCAAGTTCCAATTTATAAACATTTACCATATAAAATTGTTACAGATTATTTTACTTACCTAGGTATTAAAATTACTAAAAAACATAAAGTTTTATTTAAGGTTAACTTTTTACCTTTATTTGATCAAATTAAGCAACTTGCTATTAGGTGGTCTCCATTATCTTTGCCATTGGTTGGTAGAGTTAATGCTATTAAGATGATGATACTACCTAAATTCTTATATTTATTTCAAGCATTACCAATTTTTATTCCTAAAGCTTTTTTTGATACTATTGACTCTAAAATATCTCCTTACTTGTGGCAGAACAAAAATCCTAGATTGGGTAAAAAATATTTACAGAAGCCTAAGAAGGAGGGCGGCTTGGCTCTACCAAACTTAAGATTTTACTATTGGGCAGTCAATATGCGGTATTTAATATTCGGGACACAAGAATGGACTATAGCTATTTGCTCACAATGGGTAAATTTGGAATGTAAATTTGTGCAAGATTTTTCACTGATTTCAATCTTAGGATCTTCACTTCCTTTTTCTTTATTCAAATTGAATAAACAGATAACTAATCCTATAGTCAGATATACATTACGAATTTGGTTTCAATTTTGTAAATTTTTTGGTTTGAATAAATTTATTTTATCATGTCCTATAATATCTAATTATTTTTTTGGCCTTCATCTATGGATCAAGCTTTTCTTTTATGGAAAACAAAAGGTATAACATGTTTTCATGATCTGTTTCTGGATGATAACATTATGTCCTTTGAACAGCTATCTAATAAATATAATTTACCTAAAACCCATTTTTTTAGATATTTGAAAGTTAGAAATTTTTTGTATGAGTTACAGTCTTTTTCGAAAGAATGTCCATTGGACATTACAGATAGAATTTTAGCTCTTAATCCTTATCAATAGGGTTTAGTAGCCATCATTTATAAGATGATCATGAATTTACAGTTAGATGTATCAGAAAAAATTAAGAAGGAATGGCAAGAAGAGTTGCATTGTCCTATATCTACTGAGCAATGGGAAAAAATTTTATTATTGGTAAATTCGTCCTCTATTTGTGCTAAACATGCCCCAATACAATTTAAGGTTGTACATAGAGCTCATATGTCTAAGGATAAACTGGCTCGATTTTATTCTCATCTTAACTCAACCTGCGATAGATGTCATTCTGATGTTGCTTCATTGACTCATATGTTCTGGTCTTGTCCTTGTTTACAAAATTATTGGAAAGATATTTTCAGTATTATTTCAAGAGTTTTAAATATTAATTTTCAACCGCATCCTCTTACTGCAATTTTCGGTTTACCAATGACGGATAATAATCGTTTATCTGCTTCATCTCAACGAATGATTGCATTTGTTACATTAATGGCTAGAAGATCTATTTTATTGAATTGGAAAGAAATTAATCCTCCAACTGCATTTCAGTGGTTTTCTCAAACTATTTCTTGTTTGAGTTTAGAAAAAATTAGAAGTGTGGTTTTTGATCCTTCAGTTAAATTTGAAGAAACTTGGAGACCATTTATTCAACATTTTCACATGAGTTGAATTGTCTTTTCCTAAACCTTACTTATATTATCCTTAATTAATTGGATGGAGGTTCGGAGTTATTGGCACTACTGTATATGTACTTAATATTATTCAATGGCCCATGTTGGTTAGTGTTTGTTTTTTTTTTCTCTCTCTTTTTTTAGGGGTTTTTCTTTTTTTTCTTTTTACTTCTTTGTTCATTAATGTTCTGACTTTGGGAGGTTATATATTTTTATTATTACATATCTGAATGTCTATTTAAACTATTAATTATGTACTCTCAAACATTTTGTATTCATGTTTCATTTATGTTTGTTTAAAACTAATAAAAAGATTTAAAAAGAAAGAAAGGAAAACCATTGTCACTTAACACAGTCTGTCGCTGCATCCAGAAATGCAACTTGGAACTGTATTACGCAAGGAGGAAGCCATACATCAACTCTATGCAGAAACACCGGCGAGTTCTCTGGGCCCGAGATCATCTCAGATGGACCGAAAGACTGTGGAACCATGTGCTGTGGTCAGATGAGTTCACATTTTAGCTAGTTTTCGGAGAAAACAGGTGTCGAGTTCTCCGTGCCAAAGATGAAAACGACCATCCTAATTGCTATCAGCGAAAGGTGCAAAAGCCAGCATCTGTGATGGTATGGGGGTGCACCAGTGCCCACGGCATGGGTGAGTTGCATGTATGTGAAGGTACCATTGACTCTGAGAAATATATTAGGATTTTAGAGAGACATATGTTGCCATCAAGACGACGTCTCTTCCCAGGATGTCCATGCTTTTTTCAGGACAATGCCAGACCACATTCTGCACGGGCTACAACAGCGTGACTTTGTAGACACAGAGTGCGTGTGCTTGACTGGCCTGCTGCCAGTCCAGATCTATCTCCTATTGAAAATGTATCGCGCATCATGAAGAGGAGAATCAGACAACGGAGACCACGGACTGTTGAGCAGCTGAATTCTTATATCATGCAAGAATGGACAAAATTTCCAATTGCAAATCTACTACAATTAGTATCCTCAGTTCCAAAACGATTAAAAAGTGTTATTAAAAGGAAAGGTGATGTAACACAATGGTAAACATGCCTCTGTCCCAACTTTTGTTGAGTGTGTTGCAGCCATCAAATTCATTATTTACAAAATACAATTAAGTTGGTCAGTAAACTATTGAAAATCTTTTCATTGTACTTTTGTCAGTTAAATAAAGGTTCACGTCATTTAACATATCACAGATTTTTCATTTTTATTGCATTTTAGAAAATATCCCAACTTTTCTGGAAATGGAGCTTGTACATCTGATCTCACCAATATAAAGAAGGCCACACTGGGAGCACCGGATTCAGTAGATGACCCCAACAGACTCACAGGTGAAGTGTCGCCTCACCTGGAAGGACTGTTTGAGGCCTTGAATGGTAGTGAGGAAGAAGGTGTAGGGGCAGGTGTGGCACTTGCTCCACTTTCAAGGATAAGTGCCAGGTGGGAGATTGGTGGGGGGGGGGGGGGGGAATGAATGGTCAAGGGAGTCAGGTAGGGTATGATCCCTGCAGAAAGTGGAAAGTTAGGGAGAGAGAAAGATGTTTGGTGGTGGGCTCCAGTTGGAGATGACGGAAGTTACAAAAGTATGTGCTGATTGCAGAGGTTGGTGGGATGGTAGGTGAGGGCAAGAGGAACCCTATCCTAAGTGGGGTGGCGACAGGCATGCATGAAATGGAAGAGATGTGAGTGAGGGCAGCATTGATGGTGGAGGGAGAGAAGCCCCTTTCTTTGAGTTTCTCCAACATTTTACTGTATGTGTGTTGCCCAGTCCTCTGTGAGATGATAAATCATTCGTACAGGGTTGCAGAGATGATAAGATAGTTACATTTAGGGAAAAAAATCACATGATCCACACCAGGACAGCAAGTAGTAAGAATCACATCTAATTGTACAAATAGGCTCACCTGTAAGGTGCGGTTCAGTATCTATGGAAATAAGACAAAATGAAAAACAATATTAGTACAATGAATGTTTTTTTAAGATACTGGTTTCAACATAGGAACCAAAGAAGACATTTATTGCTCTACATGACAAATATATTCACATTGAACATTCAAGTTATTCAGCTAGTCATTGCAGATTACAAGTCTTCCTTAAATGTGCAAACTGCAAAATAGAGTTGTTATTCTACAAATACAATCTTCAACAGAAAACACCGTTAAGATGCTCTTTTAACACTCGTTATTGAGGTAACAAAAATGGCAAATACACTCAGTAGAATTTGTGGTGAGAAATCAACATGAAATTATAGGTCACAATCTAAAATATGGAGACGGGAATTTACTGGAGAGATGTAATATGGTAGCCCTCAATGTTCACTGAAAGAATACGAGGAGAAATAAATCTTGAACAGAAATGGTTATTTTTGCCTTTTTATACACTGGAATGCTTTGAAAAGTTATGTAAATTATCAGTTGAAGGAAATCTTGGGATGCATTGATAATATAACATAAAAATACCAAAATGTTAAGGATCTTAAAAATAATGCACAATTTAGTTAGCAAGATTGAAAATAATCCCCAAAAGGAACACAAAAGATGAAGATAAACAGCTGCCTGGATTAATAATCTGGTGATGCAAATTCAATGCCCACCACAGCAGTTGGAAAATTTTAGATTTATTTTCCTTAAATTCTAGAGAAATGAATGAATGAATGAATGTCAGTAAAAGTTACTGCAGCATTGTTATAAAACATATCTATTCAATAGTTTTTAAATTAGGAAAGAGGACTGAACATAGAATAACAGAAAATTCACACAACAGGGGCCACTGAGACCATTTTGTTCACACCATCTGTAATCCTAATCCTACTTTCAGGCCATTTGTCTGTGATGCTATAGGTCAACACTCTCCATGTAAATCCCAGCACCTATTCAGAGTATGTTCCTTGATCACTCTTTTGACTCCAGCAACTTCCTTCTAATCCTTTATACTGACTTGTTTAAATCGAAGCTCCCCAGTGTTTGATCCCTGTTCTGAGAGAAATGGATCCCTTCTACTTACTTCACCAGGCCCTTCAGTTTTAAAAATGAAACTTCCCCAAGCAGCCTTCCTATCGTATCTCTCCTCATAAATGAAATTTCCAGTCCTAGCAACATCCTTGTAAATCTCCTCTACTTTAATTCTGTACTGTGACATACTGCACACAAAACTCAAGCTGTTAACAACTCTGTGTAGCTTTATGCTTTATCTCAAATGGTCCAAGAAGCTATTCATTTTTAAGAGATTAAAGTAAGTTAACCATTCCAGGCAAATAAAGCATGATAACATAAATTGACCTTGTCAGCAAACACACACAAAATGCTGGAGGAACTCAGCAGGCTAGGTAGTATAAATGGAAAAAAGTACAGTTGACATTTTGGGTCGAAACGTTGACTGTACTTTCTTCCATAGATGCTGCCTGGCCTGCTGAGTTCATCCAGCAGCTTGTGTCTGCTACTTGGATTTCCAGCATCTGCATTTTTGAAATTATATTGAAAGACATACAGGGGTAAAACTTTAGGAAATCTATACTGAGAAATACCACATGAGCTTGTTTTAAAATACAAACTTTCTTCTCAAGTCAATATATTTCTGTTATCCAACTTATGGGAATTGGTTTGACAACAGTCAATATTTAAAGATCCCCATTTAAACAGCTGAATGTAAGAATCTAACTAGTACACAACACAACAAATGTCCATTTAGAATTACTCTACCAATTGGCATATTTGAACTAATAAACAGTATTGGACAGAACTGTTCAGCAAATCTATACCATATTGCCAGCAAGACCCACCATCGTTTCCTTACCATTTAATTTGAACTTTCCTAATAAGGATTTGTTACATCTTTGTGGTGAAATATTAAACTTTTAAAAAGTCATGAACCCTGCTCCAATTAATACACACAAAAAGCTCAAGGAACTCAGCAGGCCAGTCAGCCTCTATGAAAAAGAGTAAACAGTCAACGTTTTGGGCCGAGATCCTTCATCAGGACTGGAGAACAAGATGAGAAGGTGAGAAGGTAAGAAGGTGGGGGGAGGGGAGGAGGAAATACAAGGTAGTAGGTGATAGGTGAAATTGGGAGGGGGAAGGGGTGAAGTAAAGAGCTGGGAAGTCGATTGATAAAAGAGATAAAGAGCTGGAGAAAGGTAAGTATGAGAAATCGATGTTCATGCCATCAGGTTGGAGACTACCCAGACGGAATCTAAGGTGTTGCTCCTCCAACCCGAGTGTGGCCTCATTGTGGCAGTAGAGGAGGCCATGGATTGACAAATCAGAATGGGAATGGGAAGTGGAATTAAATTGGGTGGCTACTGGGAGATACCACTTTTTCTGGCAGACAGAGCATTGATGCTTAGTGAAGCAGTCTCCCAATCTACGTCAGGTCTATCAATATACAGGAGGCCACACTGGGAACACCAGATACAGTAGATGACCCAACAGGCTCACAGTTGAACTGTTGCCTCACCTGGAAGAATTGTTTGGGGCCCTGAATACTAGCGAGGGAAGACGTGTAGGGGCACGTGTAGCACTTGTTCTGCTTGCAAGGATAAATGCCAGTGGGGAAGGACGAATAGACAAGGGAGTCGCAAAAGCAGAAAGTGGGGGGAGGGAAAGATGTGCATGGTGGTGGGATCCCATTGGAGATGACAGAAGTTACGTTGAGTTATGTGCTGGGCGCGGAGGCTGGTGGGGTGGGAGGTGAGGACAAGAAGAACTATCTCTGGTGGCATGGTGGGAGATTGGGGTAAGGATAGTCAAAATGAAAGAGATGCAGTTGAGGGCAGTGTTGGAGGAAGGGGAAGCCCCTTTCTTTGAAGGAAAAGGATATCTCCTTAGATCTGGAATAAAAACCCTCATTCTGAGAGCAGATGTGGTGGAGATGGAGGAATTGAGAGAAGGGACTGGCTCTTTTACAAGTAGTATGGAGGGAAGAGGTAGGGAAGGAAGGAAAGCCCTTTCTTTGAAGGAGGACATCTCCTTAGTTCTGAAATAAAACCCCTCATTCTGAGAGCAGATACAGCACAGATGGAGGAACTGAGAGAAGGAAATGGCTTTTTTACAAGTAATATGGTGGGAAGAGGTATAATTCAGGTTGCTGTGAGAGTCAGTGGGCTTATAAGAGACATCAGTAGATGCGCTGTCTCCAGAGATAGAGACAGAGGGATCGAGAAAGGGGAAGATGGTGTTGGAAATGGACCAGGTAAATTTAAGAGCAGGGTGGAAGTTGGAGGCAAAGGTGATAAAGCTGATGAGCTCCACATGAGTGCAGGAAGCAGCACTAATTCAGTTGTCAATGTAGTGTAGGAAAAGTTGGGGAGTGATACCAGTGTAGGCTTGAAACACAGACTGTTCCACTTTAATGTTGGTTTAAAAAATACATTCTCCCAGGTCTTTAGTTATCAAGAACCAAGTGGGAAAGATCCCATAGGTATAACATGGCTTTCTTTCTGCGTCCCACTCATAACTGATGACAAATCATCAGTTTCCTAGAATATGTTGACCTCTCTGATTCAGTGTAGTTTATTGAGTCAGTTGATTTTATTCCAATCTTCCACAACTACACATATCACCCTTAAGGAACTCAAATCCATATGTCTGGATTTTTAACACACTGCTGGTTATCTACTGTTGAAATTCATTCTTGGATCATTGCTACATATAATCCTCCACCAGGATGTCACTTCTTAGATCAGTGGCAAGTTCTTGCTTCTAAACTTAAATGAAAAATTAGTCAAGACTTGCCTGCAGGCTCAACAGTTTACAAAAATTGGAGAAGAGACTGAATAATCGTAAGTGGGTGATATATTCAGAGCAATTAAAACAGTATTACATTATTCTAAAATAAAAAGATATGGAATCAATAACAATTTAAGAACTGAGGATACCAACAGGAAATGTGTTTTTCTATTTATGAAAGGTCGTATCTATCATCTATATAAAAAAGATTTTCCTCTAAATCCCTTAGATCTTTCATCCATTCCTTTATATCTGAAACACCTTCTTTATCGAAATTGATCATGATTGTGTAAATATCATCAAATCCCAGTTTAGCCCTCTTTGTTCAAAGGAAAATATTCACAGTTTCTCTAATATAACACTGTAACTCAAATGCATCATGCCTGTAATCAATCAAATAAACATTTTCCTTCCTCTTCTCTTGGACCCTCACAAACTTCTGAATCTGTGATTACCAGAAATTGATGTAATAATCCAGAGATCTTTTTGCCATTGTTAGCCTGGGGTTTTATAAAAGTTCATCCATGCTCAACTGCCTTTGTAATCTGTGTCTCCATTTATTAAATGATCTCTCAAGAAGTTATCAAAGCTTTATGTGAACGTAAGCCTACATTGTTCCTGCACACTTCACAAATGTGACATTCGCGGTAATGTAGTCTTTGTTCAACATTTGGCTATAATGCAAACTCTCACTATACTCTGTATACGTTTTACCAAGTACTTCCCTGTCTCTCCCTAGGAATGACCCATGAGTGACATTAATATCTAGGATGAAAAACAACTACTTCCTGACGAAGGGTCTTGGCCCGAAACGTCGACAGCGCTTGTCCCTATAGATGCAACCTGGCCTGCTGTGTTCCACCAGCATTTTGTGTGTGTTGTTGTTTGTACTTCCCATGACTCTTTTTTCAGTCAATATGCCAATTTCCTTGGCAGGTTGTCTTGCAAGCCTTTTTATTTCATGGGCCTTTATTTTGTGAATCAGCTTTTTCTGTAAGACTGTCAAATGCTTTCTGACTGTCTATCAACTGCATCTCCATTATCATCCTTCTCTACTCTTATCAAATACGTTAGTCAAACAATTTGATTTTAATACATCCACACTTACTTTCCATCATTAACTTAAACTTCTCCTAGGGTCCTTTAACTTCCCCCTCATTATTGCTTCTAAAAACCTCCCATCCTCTGGGATTGAATTTACTGGACTGTAGTTGCCTGACATGTTTTCACATGCACATTTTAAAAAGGGGGTTACAATGGCTTTTTCCATTGCTTTGGCACTTTCCCCCTACCTAGGGAAGGACTGAAAGATCATTTGAAGTCTATCTTCAATCTTCACTTCACTCAGCAACTCGCAATGCTTCCCATCATGACTCAATGATGTTTACTTTAAGTCTAGTCAACTGTTGCAGCACCTGCTGGCTATCAGTTTTCAGCACAGCCATTCATCTTCTTGGTAAATAACTTACTAGCTGGGATTTTGCTGTTTTTTTTGGTGGCAGTTTTGCTTAGAACTATTGATACTTCTCAATGTGAATGCTGGTAAACAAGACATTGCATGAATGCTCAAGATCTGAATTTACTGGTTGCTATATCCTGCCAGATTCACAATGAATCAACAATCTGCTAAGTTCCCACAAGATTTACATAAGAATAAGAAATAGGTGCAGAAGTAGGCTATCTGGCTCATTAATCCTGCTCCACTGCTCAATAAGATTATGGCTGATGTGGCTGTGAAACCAGCTCCACTTATCTGTCTTTTCACCCATAACCCTCAATTCCCCTCCTATGCAAAAAACCTAACTGTGTCTTAAATATATTTAATAAAGTAGCCACTACTGTTTCCCTGGGCAGAGAATTCCACAGATTCATTACTCTCTGGGAAAAGCTGTTTATCTTCATCTCCATTCTAAATTGATTCCTTCGAATCTTCAGTCTAAATCCCCTAGTTCTGGTCTCCCTTACCAGTGGAAACAATTTTTCTGCCTCTATCATATATACCCCTTCCATAATTTTATATGCTTTTGAAAGAGCCCCTCTCATTCTTTTGAATTCTAACAAGTATAGTCACAGGCAATGTAATCCCTCCTCACTGGCTAAACCCTCAAACCCTCATCGTCAGAATTAATCTGTTGAGCCTCCTTTATAGCACCTCCAAAGTCAGTATATAATTCCAACTTATAAAGTAAGGAGACCAGAAATGCACACAGTACTCCAGGTGTGGCCTCACCAGTACCCTGTAAAGTTGCAGTGTAACCTCCCTACTCTTATATTTAATCCCTCTAGTAATGAAAGCCAACATTCCATTTGCTTTCTTGATAGCTGGTTGCATCTGCAAAACCAAACTTTTGAATCACTAGATTCTGGAATAGTTCCAGAGCACTGGAAAATTGCAAATGTCACTCTACTCTTTAAGAAGGGAGGGAGGTAGAAAGAAATTATAGGCCGGTTAGCCTGACTTTAGTGGTTGGTAAGATGTTGGGAGTCCATTATTAAAGATAAGGTTTCAGGGTACTTGGAGGTACATGATAAAATAGGCCAAAGTCAGCATTGGTTTCCTTAAGGGGAAACCACGCCTAACAAATCTGTTGAAATTCTTTGAGGAAATAACAGCAGTAAAGTAACAAGAGAGTCCATGGATGTTGTTTACTTGGATTTTTAGAAGGCCTTTGACAAGATGCTGTGCATGAAGCTGCTTAACAAGATAACTGCCTATGTATTAGAAGAAAGATAATACCATGGGTAGAAGATCAGCTGACCGGCAGGAGACAAAGAGTGGGAATAAAGGGGGGGCTTTTTTGGTTGGCTGCTATTGGTGTTCCACTTGGGTTGGTGATGAGACTTCTTTTTACTTTATAAGTCAATGATTTGGATAATGGAATTGATGGCTTTGTGGCCAAGTTAGCAGATGATGCAAAGATAGGTGGAGGGGCAGGTAGTGTTGAGGAAGCAGGGAATCTGCAGGAGGACTGAGACAGATTAGGAGAATGGGCACAAAACTGGCAGATCAAATATAATGTAGAGAAATGCATACTCATGCGTACATAGAGGAATAAAGGCATAAACTATTTTCCAATTGGGAAACATATTCAGAAATCTAAGGTACAAAGAGATTTGGGAGTCCTAGTGCAGGTTTCTCTAAAGGTTAACTTGAAATATGAGTCGGTAGTAAGCATGGCAACCAAGAAATGGACCTCAGAGGTCTGGGTCCAGTGGTACAAAAAGGTGTCACAAACTGGGGTCTTCCTTGGTTGCAGTGGATGACCATGATGTCCTCTGTGCCTTGTCATGTCCTTTGCTCTCCACACAGCATTGCAGTACCGGCTTCCTAGCCGTTGGATCTCACTGTAGATCTCATATGCTCAGTCCACCAGGCATGTCTCTATCTCACCGGGGTATGAGGCCTGCCAGCTACCCTCATCTGGCTGTGCCCACCTGTTGAAGTGGTATACAGGGGTGTGGCTGCTGTCACAGTTACAGCGAACAACTGCTCGGAGCCACATG
The DNA here is from genome assembly GCF_030144855.1 of Hypanus sabinus. Taxonomy (NCBI): domain Eukaryota; kingdom Metazoa; phylum Chordata; class Chondrichthyes; order Myliobatiformes; family Dasyatidae; genus Hypanus; species Hypanus sabinus. The sequence goes on along the minus strand of NC_082708.1, from coordinate 45,824,641 downwards.
AGAGCTGAGTGTCCAGTGGGGACCAAAAGTGAGTGAGCTGCCTTATACTGGACGTGACAAGTCCCCTCATCAGAGGTGCTACCCCTCCCTGGACACTCCATACATTGTTAATGTATTTCATAAACAATTTTCAGGCCTGGAACTCCATGCATCGCTGACTGCCAACCAGAGAAACACCCACTTATTCCAGCCCTGTGCCATGTTGTGTCTGCCTGATGGAACAACTTCTATCCGGCTGTCTTACTATTTATTTGTTAATGACAGCTTCAAACATATTCCTGACTACAGATGTTAAGCCATTTTACCTATAGTTACCTACCTTTTACCTGTCCTTTATTAGCAACTTGTTTCCATTCCACTGGGACCTGCCCAGAATCCAGAGCATCTCTTTAGCATGTCATTTGAAATTAGCTTGTGTTGTATCTTAAAGATAAATACACTTTCCACAAAGATGGTCAACACAAAATAAAATTGTTATGCTTTGTAACTCCAAAACGTAAATCTAATTGCAAGAAAAAGACAGCAGCCCAGGAGAACGGGTCTTCGTTCTGTTTTTCTACTTTAACCAAGACACGCATGTATGACGCAGTGGTATTATAACCTATGTCAGATCACGATGCAGTTCGCCATTTTAAGTCATTGCCGTTGAGCGTTTAACTTTGTATTTGGCTTAAATTTTTCTTAGTAAGATTCACCCTGACCCCGCCCCCCCCCCCCCCCCCCCCATCCAGTTGGCTGGTGGTGCAGTGAGATCAACGCCGGGCTCAAGAACGGAAGTTCCTGAGTTCAATCCAGTGACAGACCGCTCCTGTTCCGGGTTGATGTCGAGCTGGCAACTCGAGCTCGTAAAAAAAAAACACTGCCACCTCCAGTTTGAATTCCCACGCGAAATATTGTGGAGGATCAAATACCCAAACCCAGCACAGCCCATTTAGCCTGCCTCAGTGCAGTGGAGTTTAGGACCCAGGGAATTCAGTGCGGTGGTCTTTAGGACCCAGCGGAGCTCGGAAGCCGGCGCAGCTCGGTACCCGCCACCCACAGTGTTTCTGCTCCATTGATGGAAAGTGATTGCGATTGAAAATAAAGTGGAAACAATAAAGCATTTGGAAAGAGGTGAAACACCATCAGTTAATGGAAAAGCTTTAGGCTACAGTCGGTCAACGATCGGAACAATTTTAAAGGAAAATGGATAAAGTGGAATAATGGAGTATGTGAAAGGCCCTGCCCCGATGAAAGCTACAATTATTACTAAGCAATGCAGTGGTTTAATTATTGGAAAACATACATTTCTTAAGTGTTTTATATGCATTTAAAGGTAAAATATATACTATATACTAAGACAAACATTTGACTAACTGATGCTAAATAATACTGGATGTACTTGTTCCGACTTATGTACAAATCTGACTTAAAGACAGACTCAGGAACGGAACTCATATGTAACCTGGGGACTGCCTGTACTCCAACATCAGAAGCAATTAATATTAAAAATGTTCAAATTAAACTTTTATTGTAGCTACTTTTGTACAATTTGCTAATGTATTAATTTTTGAACAATGTAAATTTTCGTAAAGTAGCAGTCTAATAAGAATTTGTCAATCTAAACCACACAGAGCATTTAAGTTACTTTCATTCACATTAATTCAAATCTTTGTTCATTTAAACCTATTGTTAAACCTGAGGAGGCTGTACTGAAACCACTTTTTAAAAATTATGTGTGACATTTTTTCTTCGTTAATTGTTTTAATTGGCTTGGAACAGTAGTGACCCTCAAGAAAATCTACAATAATGGGAATTTTTAGGGATATCCACCAGATTACATAGCAAATTTCATGATATATTGAACTTACCATCTCTGCTTTCCATAATCACAGAGAACAAAAAGTCTCGAGGAGTCATATATAATTCTCCTTCATACTCCACTGAGGCCAACATTCTGAAACGCTGCTTACGATTTTTAGCATATCCACTATCTTCTTTAGTTTCCTCTTTAGGCAGATCCTGATCATTGAAGAAAACGAAAAAAATGTGTTATACCTAATTGCTTGAACATTTTAATAAATCCTGGGATATTAATTAACCCTAATGAAAATGTAATGTTATCAAGCAACATAAAAATATAATCAAAACATTACAAGAGCCATCATAAGTTATTTGCTGTTTAAATTCCTACTTTAAGCAATCATAGCATTCCAATATTTTCAAGCTGCTCAAATGGGAAAATTTTGGCTTTGAGAGGAGTCAAGTTGGACAGAGGACATAGAGAGAGAGAGAAATGCAGAAGAAATAAAGAGAGGAAAGAGAGGCGAGATAAGGTGGTGGGGATTGGGGGTGAAATGGGGGATGAGAGGTTGTTAGATCCAGTCATTGAGAGAAAAACAGATGGTGAAATAAACTGCAACATAGTCCAGACTTTATGCCCAGGACAAATCAGTACATCATTACATCTCCCTCTTTCCTATCTGTTTATAGATCTTGTACACTCTCTGGTGTTTCTGTTAATTCCATGACCCAAAATCAACACAATTCTCAAGGTAGCCTAAGCTGGACTACCAGCTGCAGTGGGCAGAGCGGGGCCTGATATCTGATACCTAAAATCATTCACTACACCAGTACTTCACAGTTAAACACCACTATTAATTGATCACTCAAATTTGTCAAAAACAATCATTTTATCTATTGTCACTAAATATTCAAACAAGGAAAATGAAAATTTAACCTAATGCAAATCAAAATGAAGGTTTCACCTGCAGGGGAGAAACTGCCAAATGTTAATCCGAATCAGGTTTAATATCAATAGCATATGCCATAAAATATTTTGTTTTGCAGCAGCAGTAATTGTAATACATAATAACTATTAATTACAATATGAAATATATACGTAATATATATAAAATTAAATTACAAAAGTAGAACAAAAAGAAAAACAAAGTGAGGTATTGTACATGGTTTCAGTGTACAATCTGAATGTGGGGTAGAAGCCATTCCTAAAAAGTTGAGTGTGTGTTTTTAGTCTGCTGTAACTCCTCGATGGTAGCAATGAGAAGAGGGCATGAACTGGGTGATGAAGGTCCTTAATGATGGATACCGCATTTTTATGGATTTGCCTTGTAAATATGTGCTTGATGCTGGAGATGCTAGTGCCCATGATGAAGCTGGTTGAATTTACAAATTTCTCCGGCTTTTTCTGAACCTGTGCAGTGGCCCTTCCCTAACAGACAGTGAAGAAACCTGTTAGAAAGCTCTCCACTGTAAGAGTCTTTGGTGTTATATCAAGTGACCTCAAACTCCTAATGAAATATAATTACTGTCGTGCCATCTTGTAATTGCATACAATAGTTGGACCCTGGATTAATCTTCAGAGATGTTGACACCCAGGAACTTGAAACTGTTCACCCTTTCCAATGCTGATCCCTCCACGAGGGCTGGTGTTTCTTCCCTTTCTTGAAGACCACAGTCAATTCCACGGTCAATGATGATGAGTGCAAGGTTGTTGTTTTGACACCATTTAACCAGCTGGTCTATCTTACTCCTGTACACTTCCTCGTCACCACCTGAAATACTACCAATAGTTGTGTCATTGGCAAACTTATAGATGGTATCTGAGCTATGCCTAGCCTCACAGTTATGGGCTAAGCACACATCCTTGAGGTACACCAGTGTTGATTGTCAGCTAGGAGGTTATATTATTTCTGATCTGCACTGTGCCCTCTTGATGTGGAAGTCAAAGGTCCACTTGCAGAGGGAGTTAGAGAAGTCCAGGGGTTGGAGCTAGTTGATTTATACAGAGGGTATGATGATGTTGAACGCTGAGCTGTAATCAATAAACAGCAGCCTGATATAGGGCTTGCTATTGTCCAGATGATCCAAGGCTGAGTGGAGAGCCAGTGAGATTGAATCCACTGTAGGCCTATTGTGACAACAGGTAAAATGCAGTGGGTCTAATTGCTTGCTTAGAAACTGGACTTGAACAACATCTCAAAGCACTTCATTAGAGTAGATGTGAGTGCAACTGGGCGATAGTTGTTCAGGCTGCTCACTCTGCTCTTCTCAGGCACTGGTATGATTGTTGTCCTTTAGAAGCAGGTGGGAACCTCCAATTGAAGATGTCCTTGAACAGTACCAGTTGGTTGGCATAGGTTTTCAGTGTCTTACCAGGTATACCATCAGCACCTGATACCTTGTGAAGGTTCACCCCCGTGAAAGATGCTCTGATGTTGGCCTCCGAGACAGATTGCAGGGTCACCAGATGCTATAGGGATTTGCATAAGCGTATCCTCCCTTTAAAAGTGTGCATAAAAGGCATTGAGCTCATCTGGGAGTGAAGCATCATGTTTCGCCTTGTAGAACGTAATGGCCTGCGAACTCTGCTAGAGGTGGTGTGCATCCAATTCTGTCTTAAAATAGCCCACCATAGATCATACCTGGGCTTCTCGTATAGTTCTGGATGTTTGTATGTACTAACTTCACAGTTTGTTCTTGGACGTAGAATCATACTGCATGGAAACAGGGCCTCCAGCTCAACTCATTCATGCCAACTGTGTTGCTTAGCAAGCATGTCCAATCTGCTTACCTTTGGCCCACAGCCCTCTAAAAATCTTCTACCCATTAATTCACTTCGATGGCTTTTAAACATTGCTCATATACCTGCGTCAAACACTATTTCTGGCAGCTTATTCCAAATATGTACCACTTTCGCATAAAGAAGCTGCCCCTGATGTCTGTTTGAAATATCTCAATACTAATATTAAACCAATGCCCTCTTATTTTTAGCAACCCCCACCCCCGGGTGCCAAAACTGTGGTTTCATCCTTTGTGTACCCTATGTGATCTAAAAAGTCACCCCCTCAAGCTCTTACATTCCATGGAATAAAGTTCTAGTCTACACAACTTCTCCTTGTAACTCAAGCTTCTAAGTCCAGGCAACATCTTGGCAAATCTTTACTGTACTCTTTCTAATTTAATAACATCTTTCCCATAACAAGGTGACTAAAATTGTACTCAATATTCCAGTGTGGCTTCACCAACATCTTATATAACTGCAACATAACTTCTCAATTCCTATACCCAGTGCCCAAACAAATGAAGCCAGCAAGCCAAATGTCTTCTTCAAACAAAGGTCCCAGCATTAATCCCCATGGCACATGATGAGACAGTCTTCCTGACTCAGGAACAATCCTTGACCATCACTCAATGCTCCCTACCATTCAGCCAATTATGAATTCAATTGGCTATCTCCTCTGGATCCAACTCTCCAGACTAGCCTGCCACGAGGGTGGTCATCTACCCTCATGGTTGAGTCCTCCAGGAACTCCAAGCAATCTGTTAGACACAACATCCCATGTAAAAAATTGTGCTGACTGCTGCTGGATTCTGTTTGTCAGAATCCCCTGGAGCAATTTACCCACCGATGACAGATTCACTGGACATCTTTGCAGTTGTAGAATTAAAACCTGTTTCATTTTTATCAAAATGTAAAGCATGTCCTCACTGGTAAAAAAAAATTTCTGCTACCTGTTATCATTCATGCTCCATGCTAGCAAAATGCATACTACTTCTGTTCCCTTTGTATTGTCAAAACATACTTGAAAAGTAGATCTACAGTTCCATTACCAGCATGCTTTGATCAGTAAAAATAGTAAAAGCCTTGTAATTTACAACTGTTGAAGTTAAATACTGGGCTTCTCTGCATATTAATGAGCACCAATTTTCTATGATAATATTTCCTTTCCTGGCAAGTGTTGATGGGGTAAATAGAATGAAGAAGCTCCTATGAGCTCCCATTAGAGATCATGACAACAGATTTGAAATTTTAACAAGAAATACTAAAGGGATTGTGTAGAAAATATTTTTTGTACACACAATTAGAAATTTTGTAATAGTGTTAAGAGTTTTGGAGAAGAATCAATCAGACCTTTGCATAGGGAATTGGATAGGCGCTTGGGTAAATTTGCACGTTTAAGGAGAAAGGGGAGCTAAATAGGATTGGTAAATTAGAACCATTTCTGTCATTGAAGTGATGAGTCAAGTGATCTCCTGGGCCACGAAGAGTGAAGATCCTCCAACAGTTAAAAGACAGGCCTATGCCAACAGCGAGACCTGACCTAAAGTTGCCAAGAATTTAGAAATGTGGTTTTGTTGGTTTTGAGTTGGCATCTATAGGTTATCCTGCAGGGAGGCAATTAGATTGAATGTGTGACAGAAGTAGGAAATGGGTTTGTCCGCACAGTTACCACAGCAAGTTCTTGATCTCATTTTCATAACAGTGCGGATGAAGGATTCTTCCTTACCAGAAGAAAGTACTGTAAGCATCAGAGCCAGGCATCCCAGCTGACTCTTGCTAACTTTACTATATGACAGGCTGGTAAGGGTCTAACCAAAGGCCTCCATTTAACTGTTTTAACCAGTGGAATGATAAAAAGTGAAAAGCAACAACTTCACTTGCACATCTGTTGGGGTTGTCTGTTGTATCCGTTACTCATGATGCAGCCTCCACTACATTAGTGAGACCCAACATGATCAGGGGACCACTTTGTCATGCATCCCCTCTCCATCCACCAAAAGCAAAACTTCCTGGTAGGCAGCCATTTTAATTCCTACCCTCATTTCCATTCTGACATGTCAGTTCATGGCCTCCACTTTTGCCAAGATGAGGCTACTCTCAGGTTGGAAGAGCAACACCTCATATTTCATCTAGGTAACATCCAACATCAATTTCTCCTTCTAGTAATTTTTCCCTCTTCTCCTATGCCCCACTATAGCCACAAACCTCTTCTCCTTACCTGACTATCACCACCCCTCCAATGACCCTCCTTCTTCCCTTTCTCCCATGTCCACATTCCTCTCCTATCAGATTCCTTCTTCTCCAGCCCTTTACCTTTCCTACTCACTTCGCTTCACCTATTACCTTGTCCTCCATCCCCTCCCTCCACCTTTTTATTCTGACATCTTCCTCCTTCATTTCCAGTCCTGCTGAAGGGTCTCAGACCAAAACACCATCTGTTTATTCATTTCCATAGATGCTGCCTAACCTGAGTTCCTCCAGCATTGTGTGTGTGTGTTACTCTGGATTTCCAGCATCTGCAGAATATCTTGTTTTCAGTATTTTTTAAAAATCTATTTTATTTTTAAGAGCTAAGCTCAAAGTAACCTAGGAAACATACTAGATATGGCTTGGCACCAGCTTCAAAACATTTTTGAAAACTGACTCACAAAGCTTTGTTTATTGGATCTAAGCATTCCTAGCCAAAATTAATTTTGAGGCAGCAGAAACTCAAAAGTTTGCAAAAACTTGTCACAACTTTACAATGCACTGGAGAGCATACAATACAAAATATTTATTTAATTTCTGACTGCAAATAATTTGTACACTTTTCATTTTAATTAACATCAGTCTTGCAAAACTTCATCTTGCCAGAGGGTACTTTCCAATTTTGTCAAACTACGGCAAAAAAAATCACAAATTTTTCAACGACATTGGAACACATATTAGTACATCACGGGAAAATGTCCTTCAACCACAATGTCTGTACCGGCCTTACGCCAGCCTAAACTAATCTGTTTGCATATGGTCTGTACCCCACTACTCCCAGTCTATGTGTATTGTTAATTGTCTGCTAAACATTGTTATCATATCTGCTTCCACTACCTACCCTGCACCACTTTCCAGATATTTACAGCTCTCTGCATTAAAAAAGACCTCATAAATTCCTTTAAACTTTCCACTTCTCTATGTCCCTAGTATTTGACATTTCTAACCTCTCATATTTTATTAACATCTATCAGATTGCCCTTCGGACTCTGACGCTCCAGAGAATAAAACTGTTTGTTCAACCTTGCCTTGTAGCTCATACACTCCAATCATAGTGAACCTTCTCTGCATCCTCTTTAAAGCCTCCACTCCTTCCCTAATACTTAAAATATGGTGTTACTAAAATTTATCAATGTGCAATATAACTGCCTGATTGTAATACACAATGCTGAACCAAAGGCGGCAAACACATGGTACATCTTCTTTACGACCTTATCTTCTTGCATTGCTACATTCAGGGAGTTATAGGCTTGTACCCCATGATTGTTCTGTACATGAGTGGTTCTTAAGGATCCTGCTACTTACTGTATACTTTCCTTTGCTTTTGACCTACCAAAATGCATTATCTCATACTTGTCTGGATTGAAGTCCAAATGCCATTTCTCCGGCCAAATTTCCATCTGATTTAGTTTTGTAGGTTAATTTATATTCACTGCTCTTGTCAAAATTTATCCTGAAAACAACTATAGAAGTTAGATTAAGATAAAGTTGTGAATTAAAACTACACCTATAACAATTTTTCTGTCTTTTTAAGGGCTCTTTAACAATCCATTTTCAAACCAGTACAGACGACTAAGAAAGTAGTTGAAGCAAAGTTCCTATGTTGTCCAGTTTGAAATTGAATTTACTTTCATCTCTAGTCCAAAAACTATGACACTGGGCCAATTAGAGACATTGGCAGCTGGCAGTCACTCAGGACACCACTAGCTTACAGCCATTCGCAATGCAATTCATCTTAGATTTCTGCAAATACTCAGCCAAATACATGTCTGAGAAAACTTAGTGATCAGATGCCAGCACGTTTAAACTACTTTCTAGATCCCATCCCTCATATTTGTCCCAGTATATACTGAAGTTTTCAAATTGGCTTGTGGATTAGGTCTATTCCAACAGTAATTTTGCTGGAAGTGAAATGCAGTCACTAAGCATCTGCAAAACAAAAATTATTCGAAAACTTGCTCCAGTGGCCTTACACCACCCAATGAAAATAAAGATCAACACATACTACTTTATAAACAATTGCAAGCTGTTCCTAGCTATTTGTGCTGGTTGATGATTCTAACGATGCATTTAACTGTATGTTTTGATGTACTAGTGACAAATAAAGTTAACCTGTTAATCTCTCAATGGCAGCAGACACTGATGGATTCAGCAACAGCTTCAGTAACTTTGACTGCTTGAGGTAAACAATATTTGAAGATCAACACCTCCAACCTGGCACAAAACTCTCCGCCCTCTTAAAGTACCTACAAGCAAGCACCACCTGCTTCTACAAAATTCCAAAAAATTATTAGCACAATAAGCAAAACAAGACTAACAATCCCTAGATTGCTCAACTTACACTCAGCCAGCTCCAATGAGGTTATCACAACATTCACATCCTCAATATCAGATGTTCAAAGCGTACACTTTACTCAGAGCTCCATTATGACAGAAAAAAAACGATTGCAAGTATAGATGAAACAACGCAAGGATGTTCTCAAAGCCTCTTTGAAAAAGTCTACAGAAGTTGTAAAAGAATAATAACATTTCCTTTAAAATTTAAAAATAATTAGGAGGGGGGATCTCACAATTATTTATTTTCTTACACAACTCATTAAAATGAAGAGCTTTTCATAGTAAATGAAACAACTGAAGCCTGGAATGTGTTTGATTGTTTATCACTTAAAATGTCAGTGGCTTTTACACAGAGACTATGCAAGGATTATCAAAAACCATAGAAAGAAAACCGATGCAAATCAAAGCAAATATGACCTGGATTTGCACATGAGTACTCTTAAAATAAGATAAATTCTGCAGCACAAAAAAATCTATGCCACAATTAAGTTCTATTCCACAATTAAGATTAATTAAAAATATGGCAAAGTCTAACCCTCATTTAACAAATTAAAAGGCTTTATTGAGGCTTTGTAATACAATGGAGGTTCCATAAATATTTTAGTTCAATTTTGGTATATTATAATTTTTTCCAAGAGTATTTGTCGTATCCCATAAGTAAATGTGATTATTTAAATGCATTAACAAAATCCTTATCTAGCATATAGAATACATAATAGTTATGTCATGTCCTCATGAGAAATGGGTGAGCAAACAACAGGTGACCATTTCTTTCATTTCCCCAAATGTCAAAAAAGAACTTAATTGTGCTTCGGTTTCCAGAGTAAGCTGAGTTGGAGATCCTGCTAAGCATTACTTGGAGACTCATTCAGTTTCACATGAGAATTGCAGCTTTGTCAAAATGGTCACATTTTCCCAATATGACTGCTTGCAGGTCAAAGCATCACAACCACATGAAAATACACTTAGTAAGAGTTCCTAAAAACAGCTTATAATCTTAAATTATTTTTATCTTTTCCTTTGGAAAAGATATATACTGGAAAGAAAAAGGAGGTCATTGATTTGGAAATGTGTAATGTTACTTTAGCACTGCCATAACAAAATTCTTATTACTCACTGTAGGAGCCATGCATCTGTTTTTGATCTGCATTGTATTCTATGTTACACATTTACTATGTGTATTATGGTAACTAGTCATGCAAGTGGTGGCAAGGTAAAAGCAAAGGGAATATGCTACGTATTTGTGTTTCATTCTGGGGACCACTGGGTGTCATATCTTTTGTTGAATGCTTAGTTACACTCAAGTTGCATCATTTCAAGATTGTACATTTTGCTAGTCGCTAATAAAGAATGAATATGGTTCTTCAACTTTGTGGAACATCATTACTGGAGTGATTTGGGGGGGGGGGGTGCACATTGTACAAGGATAACAATCTACAGGGGTTACCAGCAGCAACAATTGTTTAGTTAGAATTGGCTGCTACACTCACCATCTCATGAAATCCAGTGTATTTTCTGGGTGCCACCATGAAAAGAAATACACTCTCACCCTCTTTATAAAGAGACCAAAGCTACCCACCATTTCCAGGAGACCAAAAACACAAAAACCACAAAAATCAGCTATTACAAAACAGTAAGTGTTGAGATAATCATGTGAATGAAATCTAAATGTAACTGAATTTTTATAACATCTTAAGCTACATATTTAAATATTCTGTCTCCAAGTTAGTGGGTTTATAGAAGATGTCAGTGGACAGTCTGTCGCCACGGATGCTGCCCGACCTGCTGAGTTCATCCAGCTTGTTTGTATGAGTATTTAAATATTCCGTTTTTAAAAAATCTTTGAAAATCACCATGCTAATACTGAATTAAACAAATTAAATACTCTTCACCATTGTGCATCTTTACATTTTCATAAAATCACAGAGAAGTTGCAGCAGAGGAGTTCCTTCAGTCCATTGTATCCAAGCCCAGCTGTCTGCAAGTACAGTCTAGCTAGTCCCATTTTCATGTCCTCCCCTCATAGCCCTGTAACTTCTTTCAAGAACTCACCCAACGCTTATACGGTTTCCTTTATCATGCCACAGATGAATCAGCCCTCACTAATCCCAAGACAGTCCTATACAGATCCTAACCATTCACTGAATGAAAATATTTTCCTTGTGTAACTTTTAGTTCTATGGTCACTGTGTCCATCTCTTCTTTCCCTCTGTTCCAGTATGTTTGTAATCTATATCAATTATATGAATGCTGATCACATGAAAGTTGGTGGCATTGTGGATCGTTAAGAAGGTTTTGTCTAAGAGTGCAGCATGACAGAGAATACATGGAAAGTTGGGCGGACCATTGCAATATGGAATTTAATCTCTTCAAGGTCGAGGTACTTGAACTTTGATGCTTTTTAATGACACCTTGGGAAGTCAAATAATGGCTAAGTGCTAAGGAATATTGATTAACAGAGACACTTTGGGTTCAAGTCCAGAGTTCTTTGAGAATGGTGCTGCAGGTAGTGATGAAGGCATATGAAATGTTTGCTTTCATAGGTGTAGAACATAAACATAGTGACATTATGCTGCAAATTTATAAACACTGGTTATACTGCACTTGATCACCATATTATAGGAATTGATCACCATATTATAGGAATTAATTAGTGAGTTTTAGGAATTAAGAAGCAAGAAGGCAGAGAATGATATAATAATTGTAGTTCAATTAAGGATAGAGACTAAAACAAATGAGATTAAACAAGACAGAAAGGAAATGTAATAATTTGTTAACATTTAAAAACCACTATAAACAATATACTTCCAGTATTGATAACTAAATTGGTGTCTCAAACAAGACTTCACAGCTTCAACTGTTCCTGTGCTGGGTTGGAATGATTATAGCTATCGTAAGTTTACCAATATTATAGACATTAAGACCATAAAACATAGGAGCAAAATCAAGCTACTTGGCCTGTTGTATCTGCTCCACCATTCAATCATGGTGGATCCTTTCCTCCTCCACCCCCGCTCCCCGGTCTTCTCCCCATAAGCTTTGATGCCATGTCCAATCAAGAACTTGTCAAGCTCTGCCTTAAATACTCCCAACAACATGGCCTCCACAGCTGCCTGTGATAATAAATTCCACAAATTCACCACCCTCTGACCAAAGAAATTTCTCAGCATCTCTGTTTTAAATGGACACCCCTCCATCCTGAGGCTGTACCCTCTTGTCCTAGACTCCCTTCACATCCTTTCCACATTTAGTCTGACTAGGCCTTTCAACATTTAAAAGGTTTCAAAGAGATTCCCCCTCATCCTTCTAAATTCAAGTGTGTACAGATCCAGAGCTATCAAACATCCCTTGTATGATAAACCTTTCATTTGTGCAACTATCCTTGCAAACCTCCTCTGAACCCTCTCCAATGCCAGCATATCTTTTCTTAGATGAAGAGCCCAAAACTGTTCACAATACTCATGATGAGGCCTCACCACTGCCTTATAAAGTCTCAGCATCACATCCTTGCTCTTGTATTCTAGACCTCTTGAAATGAATGCTAACATGGCATTTGCCTTCCTGACCACCAACTCTACCTGCAAGTTAACCTTTAGGTTGCTCTGCACAAGGACTCCCAAGTCCCTTTGCATCTCAGATTTCTGGATTTTCTCCCCATTTAGAAAACAGTCTGCACATTTATTTTGACCATGCAGTTTCCAACATTGTATTTCATTTGCCCATTCTCCTAATCTCTCTTTCTATGGCCTACACTACTTGCCCCTCCACCAATCTTAATATCATCTGCAAACTTGGTAACAAAGCCATCTATTCTATCATCTGAATCATTGATATAGAGTATAAAAGAAGTGGTTCCAACACTGACCCTTGCAGAACACCACTAGTCACTGGCAGCCAACCAGAAAAGGATCCTTTTATTCCTACTCGCTGCCTTCAACCAATCTGCCAATGCTCAACCATGCCAGTAACTTTCCTGTAATACCATGTGCTCTTAACTTGGTAAGTAACCTCATGTGTAGCACCTTGTTAAAGGCCTTCTGAAAGTCAAATATACAACATCCACTGCATCCCCTTTATCTATACTACTTGTAATCTCCTCAAAGAATTTCAACAGGTTCATCAGACAAGTTTTTCCCTTAAGGACACCATGCTGACTTTGTCCTATCACATCCTGCATCACCAAGTACTCCATAATCTCATCCTTAAAAGCTGACTCCCAACATCTTCCCAACCATTAACGTCAGGCTAATTGGTCTATAATTTCCTCTCTACTGCCTTCCTCCTTTCTTAAAGAGTAAAGTGACATTTGCAATTTTCCAGTCCTCTGGCACCATGCCAGAGTTCAATGATTTTTGAAAGATCATTACTAATGCCTTCACAATCTCTTCAGCTACCTCTTTCAGAATCCAAAAGTACAGTTCATCTGGTCCGGGTGACTTATGTACCCTTAGGTCTTTCAGCTTTTTGAACAGCTCTCCCTTATCATGATATACTGTTAGGTACCAACTCCAATTTGCTGCAGCTAATTTATTTCACAGCCTGATTAAATCTACAAGGTTATCAATTTTTGGAACCCCATTCTGAGATTGAAAATGTGCTCTAAAATTTAATGCAAGACTAAATGCAAAAGTGGTGCAAATCCTCTGACAATTTATGATATTTCTTCCTTGTCACAAATTGTTGAACAGTTAGAATATGCACTAAAATGCCACTATATTGTCAGACTCTCTCTAGGTGGTACAGTCTCTCCTGGTTTACAAATGCCCAACTTATCAATACCCATACATATACAAATAAGTTCACATAATTAATATTAAATTCATGAGCAGAGCAGAACAACAAACTAGTTACCTCTGTCAGTTTTTGTGATTTTTCTTTATTAATGGACTTGAGAAAAACCCTGTTTACATATAATCACTCCACATTAATCAAACATGCTTCAATCTTAAGAACACATGCTGCCAGTCTCACTACTGGAGACCACATGAGAAATTTGCTTTAGAAATTGACCAGCAATTACTTCCACTGATAGCTATATAATGATAATATATTAAAGAATGTAACAGCTGCTGATACTTCAAGGACATTGAAAACCAGCTATTGAGCAATGGAAAATGTTGACTACCATTGTAACTCGGCAGGAAAAGAGAATAAATAAATGTACATGTTAATTGGCTTGCATCAACATAACTAATTAGAATACTATAGAGGAATGGCTACCGTAGCAAGTGATTTTTGTGTATTTTCCAACTCATGGACAAAGTCAACTTCTAAATGTATATAGATGTAGAACCCTGTTGTAATCCAGGATAGAATTTTGTCTCTATTTTGAAAGCGGCATTTGCTCTTTTCGTTATCAAAATGGTACCTTGCTGCTTCCTTTGAACTAGACTCAGATTTATTATCATTCAGATACACTCAGTGGCCACTTTATTAAATACCTCCTGCATCTAATAAAGTGGCCACTAAGTGCATGTTCATGGTCTTCACAAAATTCGATGTGTTGTGCGGTCAGAGAATCTCTTCTGCATACCACTGTTTTAATGTGTTTTTATTTGAGTTACTGTCATACTTCTAGCATTAACTAGCCTGGTCATTCTCCTCTGACCTCTCTCATAAACAAGGCATTTTTTGCCCCAGGAACTGCCACTCACTGGATGTTTTTAGTTTTTCCTCTGTAAACTGTTATGCATGAAAAATCCCAGGAGATCAGCAGTTTCTGAGATACTCAAACCACCCCATCTGGCACCAACAATCATTCCAGAGTCAAAGTCACTTGGATCACATATCTTCCACTTTCTGATGTTTGGTCTAAACCACTGAACCTTTTGACCATGTCTGCATGCTTTTATGGATTGAGTTGCTGCCACATGATTGGCTGATTAGATATTTGGCATGTCAACAAATACACTCAAGAACGTCTATAGTTGTACCGTGGAGAGCATTCTAATAGGCTGAATCACTGTCTGGTATGGAGGGGCTACTGCACAGGACCGAAAGAAGCTGCAGAAGGTTGTAAATCGAGTTAGCTCCATCTTGGGCACTGGCCTACAAAGTACCCAGGACGTCTTTAGGTAGCGGTGTCTCAGAAAGGCAGCGTCCATTATTAAGGACCAAGGCATGCCATTTTCTTACTGCTGCCATCAGGTAGGAGATACAGAAGCCTGAAGGCACACACTCAGCGGTTCAGGAACAGCTTCTTCCTCGCTGCCATCTGATTCCTAAATGGACATTGAAGCTTTGGACACTAACTCACTTTTAAAAAAATATACAGTGTTTCTGTTTTTGCACATTTAAAAAATCTATTCAATATGTAATTGATTTACTTGTTTATTTATTATTATGTTTCATTTTATTATTTTTTTTTCTCTCTGCTAGATTATGTATTGCATTGTGCAGGAAAGCACAGAGTCGACTGTATTTCCTCAGAAGGCTGGCGTCATTCAATGTTTGTAGTGAGATGCTGAAGATGTTCTATCGGTCAGTTGTGGAGAGCGCCCTCTTCTTTGTGGTGGCGTGCTGGGGAGGCAGCATTAAGAAGAGGGACGCCTCATGTTTTAATAAGCTGGTAAGGAAGGTGGGCTCTGTTGTGGGCACAGAACTGGAGAGTATGACATCGGTGGCAGAGCGGAGGGCGCTGAGTAGGCTACGGTCAATCATGGAAAACCCTGAACATCCTCTGCACAGCGCCATCCAGAGACAGAGAAGCAGCTTCAGCGGCAGGTTGCTGTCAATGCAATGCTCCTCAGACAGGATGAAGAGATCATTACTCCCCAACGCCATTTGGCTCTACAATTCAACCACCAGGGGCAAGACATGTTAAAGTGCCGGGGTTAGGACTGAGCTTAAGTTACCACTCAATGCACTTTAGTAAACTATTTAAGAACTTTTTAAAAGCTATTTATTAATGATTTTTGGGAGGGTGATTTTAGATGCATATCATATTTATACTGAGTTAAATACTGTATGTAATTTGTTTTGCTACAATAAGTGTATGGGACACTGGAAAAATGTTGAATTTCCCCTTGGGGATGAATAAAGTATCTATCTATCTACCTTGAACTGCTGCTGCTAAATTAACAAATTTTACATTGCATGCAGGTGATAATAAACCTGATTCTGGTTTAACAAGGGGTACAGGTTTACCAAATAAGGTGGCCACTACGTGTGTGATGTGACTTTCGTTGTTTTGCAGTGGTGGTAAGGTTAGTGTGACCCTATTACAGCTCAGGGCCTTCCGGAGTCCGAAAGGAGTCCCCTCAAGTCCTCCCATGCAATGTGTGGATTTTCTCCGGTCCACTGATAACCCCCCACAACTCAAAGCCGTACTGGGTAGGCTAATTGTTCATTATCCTGTGATTAGATTATGATAATCGGATTTGTTGGGGGTCCTGAGGCAGCTTGGCTTTAAGGGCCAGATGGTAGAGGGGAAGAAGCAGTTACTAAATCATTGAGTATGGATCTTCAGGCTCTTGTACCTCCCCTTCTAATGGTAGCAACAAGAAGAGGACATGTCCCATATGGTGAGAGTCCTTAATGATGGATAACACCTTCTTAAGGTCACATTACTTGAACACGTAATCAGTAGGGAATGTTGTGCCCATGACAGAGCTGGCTATATCAATACACCACTCTGCAACCCCGAGTGATCCTGTGCACTGAAGCCTCCAAACTAAGCAGTAATGCAACCGGTCAGAATGCTCTGCATTGAACATCGATGGAAAGCTGCAAGTCTTTGGTGACATACCAAACCTCCCCAAACTCCTAATGAAATAGTGCTGCTGGCATTCCTTCATGTTTGCATCAATGTGTGGACCCAGGATAGATCCACTGAGATGTTGACACCCAGAATCTTGAAGTTTCTCACTCTTTCCTCCACTAAAACCTCAATGAGGACTGGTGTGTGTTCTCCCAGCTTCCCTTTCTTGAAGTGCACCTGTGTTTATAGTCAGTGAGGAGAAGATGTGATTCCCTATTTGCACTAACTGTGGTCTCCTGATTACCAGATCAAGAATCCATTAACCAGAGTTAATTCTGTTTTAAAAAAAAAGTTGCAGCTTTTTAATCCAATAACTAATTGGTATTATTGCTGCTACAGCAAGCCATATACACACAGACAGAAAGATTAACAAATAAATTTAACTTAATGGATAATAAAATCAGTGTTTAAATTTGTGTTGCTTCATAAGAACATAAGAAATAGGAGCAGGAGTAGGCATCTGGCCCGTCAAGCCTGCTTCGCAATTCAGTAAGATCATGGCTAATCTGGCCATGGACTCATCTCCACCTGCCTGCCTTTCCCACATAACCCTCAATTCCCCTACTATGCAAAAATCTGTCTAACCTTGTAAATATATTTACTGAAGTAGCCTCTGCTGCTTCGTTGGGCAGAATTCCACAGATTCACTACTCTTTGGGAAAAGCAGTTCCTCCTCATCTCTGTCCTAAATTTATTAAACCGAACCTTGAGGCTATGTCGCCTAGTTGTAGTTTCACCTACCAGTGGAAACAACTCTTCTGTCTCTACTTTAGCTATCCTTTCCATAATTTTATGTTTCTATGAGACCTCTTCTTATCCTTCTTAATTCCAGCAAGTATGGATCCAGGTGACTCAATCGCTCCTCATCATCTAAGTCCCTCATCTCTGGAATCAACCTGGTGAACCTCCTCTGCACCACCTCCAAAGCCAGTATATCCTTCCTCAAGTCAGGAGACCAGAACTGAACACAGTACTCCAGATGCAGCCTCACCAGTATCCTATACAGTTGCAGCATAACCTCTCTGCTCTTAAATTCAATCCCTCTAGCAATGAAGGCCAACATTCAATTTGCCTTCTTGATAGCCTGCTGCACCTGCAAACCAATCTTTTGTGATTCATGCACAAGCACACCCAAGTCCTTACTTGCTTAACAAAAATCAATGTTTTGACCTTTGTTGCTGCAAAGCAAAAAAAATAATGTAAATAGCAGAAACAAATAAAATCCAAAATTAACAACAGATTTTTTTGAGAAATATTGGCAATTATCCACATTATCACCAACAATTTCATCTGTGACTGACAGTAACATTAGCATTTCTATACGAATATACAGTCCTTTAATTAACGTGTTTGTAATAGTTATCAGATGGACTCTGACATAGGACACTAATGAATACAATCACAGGGAGCGAGATTGCACCAATCCCCTAGTGCTTCTGCTAGTGAGCCACTTAAACAAATTGCACTAGATTGGACCTTGCAAAAGTCCATTTTGTGCATTCTAACAGATGACTGAGGCTACAAGGGACTGAGGTAAGTTTTAATTGATTACTTAAAAATAATTTATTAAATGTGGATTTCTTTTAGAAGTTAGACATTTAAATGCAGCTTTCCATGTTGAGTTTTATAGGTTTTTTTAGTATTATTTATTTTTCATGTTTCTGAATATTAGAAATAGAATAATTCAACATTATTTTTAGAGCTGTGATAGGAAATTAAGAATTGTAATATGTTTTAGTCAACAATAATGTTTTTGTCAGCAGCTTCAAAAGGGCAGGACTTATTCTGGTTCTTCCATGCATGATAACATCTATGCTTGCATGTTTTCCCTCTCCAATGAAGTTAAGCCCAGACACTTAACTAGTATGGATGCACATAGTTTGAACATTCCTCACAGGTCAAGAGTGAGTGCAAGTGGCTTCCAGTGACTACAAAATATGCACCACTGGTTATACAGCAATAATTATGCAAGTCTTTCTAAACAAATCCATCAGTAAATGATCTGCCTTCTCTCCATTTCATTCCAGTACTTATAAATATTTAGCTACTAGAAGTGCACACCTTTAGGAAAAATGTTCATGGGATATGAGCACTGACAAGTGTGCATTAATGCTAAACCCAAATTAGGTGCACTACTCACTCAAGGCTGGTTGCCATCAGTAAAATGGAAATTAACAATATGATCCCACGAGTCAGATCATCCAACCTGCTGTTCAAACATTTCTCTCACAATACCCTATTCTGTGAGCATGTTTCTAAATCAATGATAATCTTCTAAAAAGTTCTCTCACATGCCAGGTAATTTTCAGCAGAGATTATCAGTGATCAATGATTTGGTAACAATAACTATGGATGTTTTAAGAAAAAAAGATGAGTCTTAGTTGCTTATTTGGATGTATAATTTTATAAGAGACAGATGAAAATAAATGATTTTAGAAAACCTGCTCTAAAATTATTAATATTAATCTTTTTAAAACAGAAATGAAAAATAATAAACACTAGAAATACTGCAGATGCGGGAAATCCAGAAGAACACACACAAAATGCTGGAGGAACTCAGCAAATCGGGTTCTATGGAGAGGGATAAACGGTCAACATTTTGGGCTGAGACCCTTCATCAGGATTGGAAAGGAATGGTACCTCATATACAGCTTAAGAAATGTGAATGTGAAATTAGAAGCTTTGATGCATATTCAAAAATGATCAAGGAAAGGAAAATGAACACACTTTACTCTTGGTGAGACTTTTGTTGCTGGGCTAATGTTTAAAAATATTTCATAACCAACTTTTATTTAGTTGTTTTGAGAGTTATGCATGTAGCACTAGTTTCAACAGTAAGTCTACTCTTACAATTAGACTTGACCAAGTTCATCACTGAAAACAATGATTCACATGAATATGTTGATGAAAATATAGTTAATAATGTCATTACAAGATTTTTCAAACAGGTAAAAGCTTCAGGAATAGAATTCCAGAGTTTCAGAACTACATAGTCAGCATTTTTATGCTTTGATCCAGTCATTAACCAATATTTTCCAATATTTTCTAGTTGAGCTCTTAAGTCGACAAATTTTTGCCTCCAAATTGAACTTTGTAATAAATCAATTGTATTTAAATATTATCACAATCAATCCACTGTAACGTTTCCAATTTGTTTGTCTAATGTAACACTGTATAAATATATTATGACTTTTGCAGTTTCTTCAAATAGCCTGAATTCAGTGAATCTTATACATAATTCTTCAGTAGTTGAACTAATGATGCCAAAACATTGCACTGGAAAGCTCTGAATATCTGTCTTTACAGGAATTTCAATACCTGCCATTTGTACCATCAGTTGTAAATAAGAGGTTAACTTGTCGATTAGACAATTCTTTTACTACTGCCTTTCACATTTCAATCCTATGGTGTACCTCAGGTAATATTACCAAGTTAACCAATTCGTCACATATTTCATCTCCCCTTCAAAACTGAGCAATAGCGGCTAGACCGGCTGATGTAACATCACTGCTAGCATCAAGGCAAATGGAAAGAAATCTGCATGAACTATTAACTTTTGTTAGTTGGTCTTATAGGTTTGTTCCTATCATTAATATTTTATCTTTTACTGTGTTTCTGCTCACTGGCAAACCTTTATCTGTCGAATATATTTTCCCTCTGGAAAGCGGTCCAAAAGGATCATACTCTAGCCATGTTTCTTTAACGCATTCCCCTCACTGAGTGGTTTTCAATGTTGAGCAATAATAATTGAAAAATCACTTTTACTGTTCTTTCAATTTAGTGAGTCATTATGCACAATGCAGTTCAAGGTCTATTCATTTAAAAGATGTAGCTGTTCTTAATTGGTTAAAACCTCACCCTCAGTTTGAGACCAACTGGGAGCACTCCTTTGTAAAGGTCACTGTAACCTCTGCTCAGTTACAATTCCTGTTCATATCTGTCAGTTTTCATGTTCAAGTGTAGGTACCACATAGCAATAAGACTGCTTCAGAAGGGAGTGCACCCTCATCAAATGGAGAACAGTTTACAAAGGTTAATCTAAAACTTAAAACACACACAATCACCAGCAGTAATCAATTCAAAGATATAAACTTCCATTAGCTTGCATTGTCTGTTTACTGATCAATTGGTTACAGTAATTTTGAATGAATCATGATGCTGATTTATAATTTATGCTGACTATCAGGCCATCTCTGCACTTGGGTGGTTTCTTCATATCAAGGCAAAACAAAGCTCAATGTTGTTAATTCCTGCCAAGCCTTCTATTTACAATTGTGCTGGAGAAAGCATAAAAGGCACTTTAGCACCACAAATTAATCTCCAGTCAGGGAGATGTCACAAACTGAATTCTGGAGCCAAATCAATTCCACCAGACATTCTAAGAACCTGCTCTTCTAGTATCAGGGCTTTGCTACAATTCAATTGACAAGGTATTCAGATTTGCAAATGCAGCTCAAGTCTCTACGGTAAAGTTCAGGTAGATACATATCATACAACCTTACCACCCAAACAACTTTTTATTGTATTTCAAAATAAATATTTAAAATGGAGCCAGGAACATTGTTTGGGGAATCTTTGGTTGCTACATTTTATGCATGTTATCTATGAATTGAGATAAATTCCACAATATTGGCAACAAAATAATAACTTTTATGAAGAGGTTATGTACAAGCAGAATTTAATCCTGATTTCACTCTGTCAATGAAAGCCCAAACCGTAGTAACTGATCCTTCTTTTTCCGGAAGACACAAGAGGACGAGGCATTCTAAATTTTAAAAAATGTACATTCTTTGTACCTGCATTTTTACAGGTTAGTCAGTCTTACATAAGAAAATTTTATCTTATATCATAAAGGCTGGCACTCTCATACTTGTTGACATTTTTGGAATGCTGAGGTAAAAAGGATTTGCCTCTTCCATAATTATGCAGAAATTTAACAATCTAGACGTGGTTAACCACTTCAGCAAAAAAAAAACATATTTAGGATCACTTGTTTGGGTGAGACACAAGAGAAATATTTTAATACAGAAAATTACAATGCTGGTTCAAGATAAACTATGTTTGCTCTGAATTATTTATTAATTATATTGAAATTTAGGTTCAAAACTAAAATAACCTATGAAATATAGTTTTGTAGTTGAGGATTTGTTCAGAATTAAATTAAAAATGTGTACTTAAATAGCAGTCTTCTTCAATGTGAACAAATGGATAAAGCTGAGATAAAATCTGAACTATTTTGTCTTTCAATTTTGAGGCAGTCGATCATAGAAATTACTTTCACCTTTGCTACCTGTTTGCATTGTTATTTTTCGCCTTTACTTGCTAGATTGGAATTGGAAGATTTTAGAAAATTTAATGTCTATCCTCTTTTTAAAAAATTCAATATTGCTAAATTATAATTATCGCAGTCTAATCACGTTTTTATGCAGTCAGTTTGAAGTAACATGAAATGGGTTTGAAGAGAATGAAAATGAATTATAATAAATACGAATATTGTAATTTTAATTAAAGCAATGATAAGCATGGTCACATGCAAATTGTAATAGAAAAGAGACCCCAATATGTATTTTCTCTAAAACTTTACATATTCCTGAATGGACAGATTTCACTTATTACTGTTCACAAATTGCTGCACTTTCCAATGAATGATATTTCTTAAAAGTGCAAAGTTTTCGCAAACAAGTCATTTCATAGCTTGTCACAGCAGACAGTCAGCCATTCTTGTCTGGCATGTGGTGAGAGGATTGGTCTCCTTTCGTATTAACCAGGTCACGGTATGAACGTTCTTGACTTGACCCTTGTTTTTTATGAGGCCGAGAGGCTAGCTCGATGCGCAACCCGGCACGCATGGAAAGTGTGCGTGGGGGGGGGGGGGGCGCGACTGGGTTCGAACTCGGGAGCCTTCACTCCAGAGTCCGGCGCTGATCCGACTGCGCCACCACCAGTAATGAATGTGTACTTATCCTACACTCACTACCTTCAGGGATAATAATGATCTGGCTCATATTGACCATCATTACACTATGAGGCTGAAAGCAATGTAATGAGAAAGCACACACATTCAATGAATTCAACCCAGATAAGTGTGAAGTGGTTCGTTTTGGTAGGTCAAATATGATGGCAGAATATAGTATTAATGGTAAGACTTTTGGCAGTGTGGAGGATCAGAGGGATCTTGGGGTCCGAGTCCATAGGAAACTCAAAGCTGCTGCGCAGGTTGACTCTGTGGTTAAGAGGGTGTACGGTGTATTAGCCTTCATTTAATCGTGGAATTGAACTTAGGAGCCAAGAGGTAATGAATGTTGCAGTTATAAAGAACCCGGGTCAGACCCCACTTGGAGTACTGTGCGCAGTCTGGTTGCCTCACTACAGGAAGGATGTGGAAGCCATAGAAATGGTGCAGAGGAGATTTATAAGGATGTTGCCTGGATTGGGGCGCATGCCTTATGAAAACAGGTTGAGTGAACTCAGCCTTTTCTCCTTGGAGTGACAGAGGATGAGAGGTGACCTGATAGAGGTGTATAAGATGATGAGAGGCATTGATAGTGTGGATAGTCAGAGGCTTTTTCCCAGGGCTGAAATGGTTGCCACAGGAGGACACAGGTTTAAGGTGCTGGGGAGTAGGTACAGATGTCAGGGGTAAGTTTTTTATGCAGAGAGTGGTGATGGAATGGGCTGCTGGCAATGGTGGTGGAGGTGGATATGATAGGGTCTTTTAAGAGACGTTTGGATAGGTACGTGGAGCTTAGAAAAATAGAGGGTTATGGGTAAGCCTGGTAATTCCTAAGGCAAAGAGCTTTTCGGCAGAGTTTTGTGGGCCGAAGGGAGTTGTAGGTTTTCTATGTTTCTAATAAAATGTGGAAACTACAAATTTGCTGTCAGTGATTCCTGGTTGTTCTAGAGAGTACAGCTAACTCCCTCATTATGGGGGGTGGGATGGGGTGAGGTGCAGCTGGGTTGCATTGATAGAATATGAACCGAATTGCAATTTTCCACAACTCAAAATATATTTTGCATTTATTTATGCACTTTTTCTCCCTCATACAAATTCTGTGAGAAACAAATTTTATTCCATTTCTTAATTTTTGGGAAGTTATTTGTAAATTCCATGAGGGATAATTTCTGTAAACTGAACAGCCATAACGCGGGGCTTGCAACTCAAAAATCAGTACACAGAAAAAAACCCATTCCATTTGTTGTGAAAAAAAAAGCACTAACAATGTACAGTCGGCCCTCCTTATCTGCGGGTTCCGCATGCGTGAATTCAACCAACCGCGAATCGAGAAAACCCAGAAGTGCTCTTCTAGCACTCGTTCTTCGAGCATGTACAGACTTTTTTTTTGTCATTATTCCCCAAATAATGCAGTACAACAACTACTCACATAGCATTTACATATATTAGGTATTATAAGTAATGTAGAGATGATTTAAAGTATACGGGAGGATGTGCGTAGGTTAACATGGATCGGGATTGAAAAAAAATCAGAAGTTCTCTTACTAAGTAAATCGGAACAGCTACATCCAGTATTATTTAGCGTCCGTTAGTCAAACGTTTGTCTTAGAAAATAGTATATATTTTACCCTTCTATGCATATAAAACACTTCAGAAACGTACGTATTTCAATAATTAAACCACTGCGTTGCTTAGTAATAATTGTAGCTTTCATCGGGGCAGGGCCTTTCTCACTTTATCCTTTAAAATTGTTCTGATCGTTGACTGACTGTAGCCTAACGCTTTTCCAATGACCGATGCCGTTTCACCTCTTTCCAATCGCTTTATTATTTCCACTTTATTTTCAATAGTGATCGTGATCATTTTTGTGAACAGAAACACTGCTCAGAGCTCCGCTGAGTCCTAAAGACCACCGCTCTGAGACAGGTTAAATAAGGTCTGGTGTTTTGCTGGGTCCTAAAGTCTACCACACTGAATCATGCTAAATAAGAGACTTGAGCATCTGCGATGTTTGGTATCCGTGAGGGGTCCTGGAACCAATCCCTAGCGGATAAGGAGGGCCGACTGTATTGGTAACTTTTTGATGGCATTCTAACTCATAATTACTGCTTAACAACTTCTCTGAAGCTTAAAAAATGCTTCATGGATTGTTACTGCCACAGATAATTACTACAAATAGTTGTACTTTCTCGTACAATAACAAAAACATTTTTATTAAAAGGTTGTGGTATTTATCTACTGTAATCTCATGGCTATTCATGGTTTTGATAATGATATTGTTCTGACTGACTTGCTACACAAATCCCTAAAGGTACTGAAGAAGCAAGTGCAGCAGGATGAAAAAAAGATTGCTAATAGTTTCACTATTTTGATTCCAGATAAGCTTAATTATGAATTTAGATTCCCTTAAACTCCATGCTGCGATTTGACTTTTTTCTAGCTATAGGCCTTCAATACAAACAGCAACACAGCCACATCCATTCCATTAATGTACTGGATCCACAGGCAAAGGTAACATCCCTGTCTATAGTTCATACTTTGTAAAAGGTTTTAAAATATAATTAAAATATGAATATGTGTTTTCTTTGTTTTGTTATCTGGGCACCAAAGCCCCTGAGCGATTATTACAAATCAGCATTGGGAAAAGGAATTTATGTCATCAAGATTTCTATTTCTTTATGAATATTTTACAGAATGCAAAATCCAGGTTAATTTTTAATAAAAATAAGAAAATTTTATTTTTCTGTGTGATATGAAAGATGAATACCTAATAACAAAGCACAGTACAACATGGTACCACAGCCCACGACATTCCGCCAACCTTTTAACCTATCCATGATCAATCTGTCTCTTTACTCCTACATAGCAGAAAACCCTCCATTTTTCTTTCATCCATGTGCCTACTTAAGGTCTCTTAAATGTCCCTTAAGTATCAGCCACCCTAGCAGTGCATTCCAGACACTTATTGCACTGTAAAAAAAAAATCTCTAACATCTCCTCTAAACCTTCCTCTACACACCGTAAAAAGATGTCCTCTAGTATTAGACATTGCTGCCCCGGGAAGAAGATGCTGGCTGGCCTCCTAACATCTTATCGAGGAGTTCCCAACCTATTTTATGCTATCGACCAATACGATTAAGCAAGGGATTCGTGGACCCCATGTTGGCAATCCCTGCTCTGAACAGAAAAAAAACCCTAGCTTGCTTGACCTTCCTTCATAAGACATGTTCTCTAATATAGGCAGCATCCTGGTAAATCTCCTCTGCACCCTCTCTAAAACTTCCACATCCTTTCTATAATGAGGCGACCAGAACTGAGCTCAATACTCAGTGCGGTCCAATCAGAGTTTTATAGAGCTTCAACATTACTTCTTGGTTCTTGAACTCAATCCACCTGACTATTGAAAGCCAACTCACCAAATGCCTTCTTAACCATCCTATCAACTTGCGCAGCAACTTTGAAGGATCTATGGGCTTAGACCCCAAGATCCCTCTGTTCCTTCACGCCACTAAGAATCCTGTCATTAACCTTACACTCTGCCTTCAAGCTCAACCTTCCAAAGTACATCACTTTACACTTTTTCTGAAGCAAATCCATCTGTAACTTCTCAGCCCAGGTCTGCATCCTATCAATGTCCCGTTGTAATTACAACTTTCTACAACACTACCAACTTCTGTGTAATCTACAAACTTACTAACCCACTCTCCTATTTCCTCATCCAAATAATATATAGTATGAGGTTTTTGATATTTAACTAAACATCTATTTCAAGTAAACTATTTCATAGACATAGATGTTTGCCACTCTATCTGACTGGGCAGCAATAAACAAGTATTTACAGAAGTGAACAAAATGGTTAGATTGAGACATCATTAAAATAATAATAAAAAATAAGTTCAACCTTATTTACATTTCACTCTGAACAGGTCAAAGCACAACTAATGTTTTTAGATACTATATTTCATAAATACCTAGTTCAGTGTGTGAACTATGTCCAGTAAATATTATTGCAGTAATACAACGATCACTACAGGGAAAAGGGGTAACAAACATATCGGACAATATTCCTGCTATTACTGGGCCACCTTCAGAGTAACATAGTGGTAAATAATTGAGCTCAAAAACATTGTTAATACACTCCTGCAAAACTCATGTATGAAGAATAACCCCTCAAGTAAGTTAACAGAGAAGAGTTAAATCCCAGCATGACATTTACAGAGATTCAAATTCTCAAATGAACAGATCTGGAATGGAAAAAAAAAACAGTTAAATTATCAGATTGCTTTGCTCACTAATATGATGGTCCATTCTTTTTGATTCTCTATATGTGTTCAGCAACAAGATTCTTAACTGCTTTCTGAAATTGCTGAGCAAACCAATAAGTTATTAAAACATCACTACCAAAAGCTGCAAAAATAACACTGGACAAACTACCTGGTATTACTGTGAACATGAGAATGAACAGTCCAGTTAACTCCACAATAGCCTCACTTGGGAAACAGACAAAAATTGAGACAGATTAATCAAGTTCCTGACATTGTAATATGCATGGAATTGGACCTTCCACATTTCATAATTTCTAGATAATCTTTTCTCATTGGTAGGAAAGATTCACCAGAAATGGTAGTAATAATTGAGAGAGGTGGACTCCTGACCATCTCGTCTCAATGAAATGATACATTTTGGAAGATTCAACTTGAAAGCAGAGTACAAGGTTAATTTATGGCAGCTCCCTCAGTCGACATATACACTGCATGGAAAAGGGGGAGAAAAGGAGCTGAGCCACAGAATGTACACAGGGTGCAGACTTCAAAAACCTATCATTAAGAGTAGCTTCATATTACACCATGATGGAGCAAGTTGTTGGAAGGATTCAGAAAGAGTTCATTAATGACCATATAATGGGAAGGAAATCATATTTGACTAATTGTTTGGATTCCTATAAGAAATAACATGTGGATAATGGAAAACCAAAGGAAGCAAGACTTCCAGATGGCAAGTAATAATTGCTACACCAAAGGTTAATAGCTCATTGTGTAGGTGGTAACATATTGGCATAAACTGGCTAGATAACAGGAAACAGTAGACATAAATTGATTCAATGAGTCAAGGTTCAAAGTACCATAAATTACAGTGTATAAGCCGACCCCCATTTTCAAGGTTAAAAAAGTGATTTTTTTCATGTTAACTTTGTATAAGCCTTTTGCAGAGGTTTTTGATTTAACAAGATCTCACATGCCGGTACT
This sequence comes from Hypanus sabinus, assembly GCF_030144855.1. Taxonomy (NCBI): domain Eukaryota; kingdom Metazoa; phylum Chordata; class Chondrichthyes; order Myliobatiformes; family Dasyatidae; genus Hypanus; species Hypanus sabinus. The sequence goes on along the minus strand of NC_082708.1, from coordinate 45,796,535 downwards.
GAGCTTTGCCAGATCCGGAACCTGGGAATTTTGTGAATCAGTACCTGCTAAGAAAACAGGCCTACACACTGTAGAGTGTTATAGGAAAATTCTTAATAAATAAATCAGGAAGGGAAGTTCTGGATTAGGTCTCCAATGGAAAAGAATCCTCTGAAATGTAACCCCCATGAAACCATTTAGTGCCCATCGTAATCTCGTTAAAACATAACATGAGGTGGCGGGATCAGTACGGGTACTCAGTATTGAGTTTGCGACCACCATGTACAAAAGATTAAAATGAATGCAATATGATGCTGGCTTCAAGCTGAAGGTTGTTGATTTTGCTAAGGGAACAAATAATCCTTCAGCTGCTAAGAAGTTTAGTGTGAATGAGAGAGAATGAGAGAGTGGAGAAAGGCAGAGGACACGCTGAGGGAAATGCCAAAGTTGAAATGTGCCAACCGAGAGAAGACATGCCAGTGGCCAGAACTCGAAGAAAAAGTTTTAGAGTGGGTGAACCACCAGCGATCGTCCGGATACATTGTTATCAGAGAAATTATTTGAGTTCAAGCATTGAAAATAGGCTGAAAAAGACTGTGAGGTCAGTGAAAATTTCAAAGCTACACAAAGTTGGTGCACCCGATTTATGAATAGACAAAAAACAAAGATTGCCAGAAAATTCCCACAGGGTGTAGATGTTTAGGTTCATGAACGCTGCTGGATAGACGAAGCGGGTTGCTTGTAGTGGGTTAAAGAGGTGTGACATCGACGTCCCGAAGGTTTCAGGAAGGAAAAGTCGATACTTGTCCGGGACATGTTCAAAGCGCATTTGTCAGGTGAGTCAAAAGCAGCACTGAAAGCTGAAAATACGGACATTGCAGTCATCCCTGTTGGTTTGATCTCCATGCTCCAGCCACTAGATGTGAGTTTAAACAAACTATTCAAAGAATCCATGTGTCGACAGTGGAACAAACTTGACTCAAAAATAGCCAATAAATACCACCTGTTTTCCATGTATTCGTTTTTCCAAAGTTGGCACCCTCTGTATAAGCTGACCCCCTAATTTTAGGACCAAAATTTAGGGCTAAATTCTCAGCTTATACACCGGAATTTACGGTACATGTAATATCAAAATATGTATGTCATATACAACCCTCAGATTCATCTTCCCCACATGCAGCCATGAAACAAAGGATACCATAGCACCTATACAAAGACAAAAACATCAACCACGTGCAAAAATAAAACCAAATCATGTAAATGACAACAAAAGAGCAAAAAGCACCAAATATAAAACATGAGATCAAAAGATTCCAGACATATTCAGTTTAGCTCAGTGCTCGTTATCTGCAGGCCACTCGGATACAAAGTCTCACAAAATAGCAACAAAAAAAAGGATCGGCCAGAAACCAGAAATACATCATAATGTGAAGTACTGCATTAATTAAACCTTACCAAGAGCCAAAACTCCAGCAGCATCCTCAGACAGCACTGAGGGAGAGAGAGACCATCCAAATGCAGGGAACTTTGTCCGGCAGCAGCAAGTGAGAGCCAGAACACTCCCTCACCTTCTGCACTTGCTTCAACAATTTCAGTCTTCCTCAGCGTTTTAATTGGTGAGAAATAGAGTTGATTATGGGCTTGCACCCTGTCTCCAGGCTTCTTGGCCTTGAGGCCGCATGCCTCAGGGAACACCCTTGGCGACAGCAAAACACCAGATCGCTCAAATCGGTCTGTGAGAGCACACCACCAAAATACAGATCACAGGCTCTAACAGTAACAGAGCCACATTTGAAAGAAAACGATGTAAAAGAAGTGGAAAAAAGTAGCTTCGTGAACTGTCTGGAAGATGTTGTCCTTGGTTTTGTTGTTTGCTAACGCCAGCTTCTTCTGGATATATTGATATTTAGATATTTATATAAATTGAAATTTTTCTGTTGGATAATATGTAACAGGAGATCAGCACTGAATCATGAACTTGTGATTAATATAAGTGACTCAGATGAAGGCACTAAAGGTGGTTGCTAAGTTTGTTGATAATATAAAGAAAGGAGGGAAAGCAAATTGTAAAGAGAATTTGGGGAGGCCTTAAAGGAATATAGATAGGAGGATAGTGGGGAAAAATGCAAATCTGCGCATTTTTGAGGGAAAAATAAAAGAGGAGCATACAATCTGAAAAGTGAAAGATTGCAGAGCTTTGAGATACATAGCAATCTGGGTGTCTAGTGTATGATTCATAAAAGGTTCAGTTGCAGGAACAGAATTTTACTGTTATGGCCAAGGTAATTAAATTTAAAAAGTAAGGAGATGATGTTTTAGTTATATACAGCACTTTTAAGACCAGATTTTGGCATACTGATATGGTGTCACCAGTGATAAATATTGGTTTCCTTATTCAAGGAAGTACATTAATGCATTCAAAAATGTTTTGAAATAGTTTTATTAGAGTGATGCTGGGAATTGATAGGTAATTTTATGAGCAAAAGAGTCAGGCTTGACTTGTATCTGCTGGCGTTTAAAAGAGACAAAACTTGGTTAATCCTGAGGTGTATAAGGAGTGGATGTTACCTCTGTGTTGAATCTGATTACAAAGGGTGAGATCCATCTATATCAAGATGGATGAGATGAAACCATTTCTCTCAGAGGGTTGTGAGTCCTTAGAACTCTTGCTCAAAGGACAGTAGTAGTAGAGACTTCAATGCTTTTAAGATACAGTCGGCCCTCCTTATCCGCGGGTTTTGCATGCGCAGATTCAACCAACCGCGGATCAGGAAAATACGGAAGTTCTCTCTCCAGCACTTGTTTTTTGAGCACTTACAGACTTTTATCTTGTCATTATTCCCTAAACAATTCAGTATAACTATTTACACAGCATTTACATTGTATTAGGTATTATAAGTAATCTACAGGTGATTTAAAGTATACGGGAGGATGTGCATAGGTTAACGCGGATTGGGAATTGAAAATAAAAACGCAAGTTCTCCAAGTCAAAACAGGTACATCCGGTATTATTTAGCGTCAGTTAGTCAAACATTTGTCTTAGTATATAGAATATATTTTACCTTTCTAAGAAAAAGTATGTATTTCAATAATTAAACCACTGCATTGTTTAGTAATAATTGTAGCTTTCATCAGGGCAGGGCCTTCACATGTTCCAATATTCTCACTTTATCCTTTAAAATTGTTCCGATCGTTGACTGATTGTAGCCTAACGCTTTTTCAATAACAAATGGAGTTTCACCTCTTTCTGATTGCTTTATTATTTCCACTTTATTTTCAATCGTGATCGTTTTCCGGAACAAAAACTCTGCGGACAGTGGGTCCCGAGCTCTGCTGGGTCCTAAAGTCCACTACACTGAGACAGATTAAATAAGCTCTGGTGCTCTTCTGAGTCCTAAAGTCCACCGACTTGAGCATCCACGTTTTTTGGTACCCGCAAGGGGTCCCGGAAACAATTCCCTGTGGATAAGGAGGGCCGATTGTATGTGGATGCTACAGTAGCATAGTGGTTTGTGCAACACTATTACAGCTTGGGGCGTTCCAGAGTTTGGAGTTCAATTCTGGCACCATTTTGCAAGGAGCCTCTGTATATCCTCTCTGTGCTGGAGCTTAATGATCAAGGGCTGGAGGGGACTACTCCATGCTGTATCACTGAATGGACAGATAGATACATACATACATACAAGTTATTCAATAAGCAAAAGCTTAAAGGTTACCACGGGTATATGGAAAAGTACAGTTGAAGTAATATTAGATCAGCCATGATATTATTAAATGACAGAGTAGGGTCAAGGTGCCTCATTCATATTTGTATGAACTAGTAGTCAAGGGACCCTTGGAGAACAGTCGTCAAATAGTGGTTTGATTCAACCTAACTGCAGAGGCTTAAATCTGAATGAGCAACTCGTAAAGAACAAAAACTAATTGAGAAAATGGACAGGATTCCCTTTGTTTATTTGGGACACCATGCTGCTTAATTGGGACAGGGGACTGTTGCTGAACAGTTTTTAATCAGCTTTAGTCACGTGCACTTCTGTGGCCATTAGACACTACATTATGCTTTGAGCACAATTTTTAAATAGTGTCAGTTGTGTCAAAAAGCAGTGATTCCTGTCACTAATACTTGGTGAGAAATAAGCAGTAAGAGAGCTATTTTGCTCTGTAGTTTAAAGTATTCAGACTTGGAGATGCCTGAAATGGCTGGGAATGAAACTGAAACAAGAAGATATCGATAATCATGCTGAACATTACAGTGAAAATGAAGGTTTGGAGGATGGAATCGTTAATACAACCCACCTGTGGAGTAGAAGCATCTGCAGCGGGCTTTGAGGTGGGTGATTCTGGGCTTGGATTTGGTCAGCTCCTGTGCTGGATTGCATCTCGAGCTAGTACTCAGCCTCGTTAATAAAAAAAATCGATACATGCTAAAGAAACAGCAAGGTTGCTGCCTGATATGCCACAAGGCGCGAAAAGGAGCAACAACAACAATTCTCGATAGCATTTTATGAAGGCAAGCAACAGAAAATCTGCAGATTCTGGTGATCAAAGCAACACACACACAAAATGCTGGAGGAATTCAGCAGGCCAGGCAGCACCCATGGAAAAAAGTACAGTCAACGTTTCAGGCTAAGACCCTTCAACAGGACTACAGAACAAAAGCTGAGGAGTAGATTTAAAAGGTGGGTCATGGATGGAAAAAAAGGGGGGAGAGGCTCCAGAGGGAGGTGAAAAGCAGGCAAAGAGATAAGGTGAGAGAGGGAAATGGGGATGGGGAATGGTGAAGGACAGGGGTGTGAGGGCAATACCAGAAGTTCAAGAAATCGATGATCATGCCATCAGGTTGGAGACCTCCCAGACGGAATACAAGATGTTCCTCCAACCTGAGTATGGTATCATCGCGACAATAGAGGAAGCCATGGGCTGACAATTCAGAATGTGAATGGGAAGGTTTGAGGAGTCGGGGTATTTATAGAGCTTTGAAATTTGCATCACCTGACCTTTCCTAACTATGACTGTAAACAAGCCATAGCCCTAACAAGCTAATTAAGGTCTGAGACCTTGGTAAAAGTTATCTGAGAGCTCAAATCTCTTGGGGTACCCAAACTTTTGCATTATGCTCCTTTTTTTCCCCCACTCTAAAATTGTTCAAAACAAAAATAATACACTAATCTTGCTTATAATGTTGAAAAGAATGTTTCATCTTTAACTTTATGACTTTTGGAGATCAGTTCATCTTCTACTCACTTAACAATTCACACTAACAGAAATTTTGACCAGGGTGCCCAAACTTTTGCATGCCAATGTATAACTTGGCAACAAAATTAGTCTCACCGGCGGATGTACCTGAGGTATCAACCTTGTCTCAACTGGTAGCACTTTTTCCCCCTGAGTCAAATAGTTTAGAATTTAAGGTCAAGTCCAGGTAATTCAGTTCCTAATTTAGACAATTGATATTATAGAGCACAACATCCATTAATCCAATTTGCATACTTTGGCAACAGAGCCCTATTCCTGTTATCTATCCATTTTGTTTTAAAAAGTTAATCCAATTGAATGTGCTTCCAACAATCTTACATCCAGATACTGTTTTCCAGATAATGTTTTTAAGATACTGATAATTCTCTGATATAGCCCCTGCCTTTTCGCCAATATGTTCTGCCACAAAAAACTTTCGTTTCTAACTTCCTTTTATGAATAACTCTCACATCTTTGGACATCATTTTTCCCTTCAGGGAATGCAATCCTCATCATCTTCATATATCTTTTAGTACATTTCTGTAAATATCTTCTTGTACCTTCAAACAACTTGTGGTCCTTTCTAAAGTGTGCTGCTTAGAATTGAGCACATGGTTGTTTATATTTATCTAGGATTATTAGTGTTTCAGTAATTGACCACTAAATCTGCCACAGTGCGTAGAGATATAATAATTTGGTTTCCAAATATACACTTTCTTCAAAAACAGATTCTATCTTTGCCTTGATCTAACCACACAAATCACAATGAACAATGCTTGGCATACCTTTGCCCTTACTCTCTGGCTATCTTTTATTCCTTTCTCCAGATATAATCCATTTCAAGGAGACTGCTCAGGTAATTGGTATAGCACAAGAGCAGGATGCAGACCAAATCTGCACCAGGTACTGCAACACCAACAGCACCCTGCACCTGCTGAGCAAGTCCTTTCATTTAATCCAGATGAAAGAACTGCTTCCATAATCTGTTTCATTCCCCTTGGCCATGTTCTCCGTCCACTTCTTCATGCAAGTCCAAGCAATGGTTTGTGCTCTTCTTACTGAAATATGCCTGCTGTAGTTATCTGACTCCCACTGATAGTGTATGGTAGGAAATGTGGGGTTGATACAATCTTACCATAGTCCAGTGTGTATAAACCTTATATGTTTGCTGATGATATTATCTACCTTTTATGAACTATTAAGGATTGCCATTACCCATCTCCCTCCTTAATGCCACAATGCTGATTGAGAAGTTGCAGAACCTGGGTCTCTATACCTCCCTTGACTTCCTAACCAGAAGACCACAATCTGTGCAGATTGGTGATAATATCCTCGTTGACGATCAACACTGGCGTACCTCATAGGTGTGTGCTTAGCCCACTGCTCTACTCCCTATATACCCATGACTGTGTGGCTAGGCATAGCTCAAATACCATCTATAAATGTGCTGACAATACAACCATAGTCGGTAGAATCTCAGGTGGTGACGAGAAGGTGTACAGTAATGAGATATGCCAAATAGTGGAGTAGTGCCACAGCAACAACCTGGCACTCAATGTCAGTAAGACGACAGAGCTGATTGTGGACTTCAGGAAGGGTAAGACAAAGGAACACATGCCAATCCTCATAGAGGGATCGGAAGTGGAGAGAGTGAGCAATTTCAAATTCCTGGGTCTCAAGATCTCTGAGGATCTAACCTGGTCCCAACATATTGATGCAGTTATAAAGAAGGCAAACTTCATTAGGAGTTTGAATAGATTTGGTATGTCAACAAGTACTCTCAAAAACTTCTATGGATGTACTGTGGAGAGCATTCTAACAGTCTACATCACTGTCTGGTATGGGGGGGGGGGGTGCGGGAAGGAGCTATTGCACAGAAGCTGCAGAACATTGTAAATTAATTCAGCTCCATCTTGGGTACTATTCTACAAAATACCCAGGACATTTTCAAGAAGCAGTGTCTCAGAAAGGCAGTGTCCTTTTTGAAGGACCACTAGTACCCAGAACATGCCGTTTTCTCACTGTTACCATCAGGTAGGAGGTACAGAAGCCTGAAGGCACACACTCAGAGATTCAGAATCAGTTTCTTTCCCTCTGCTATCTGATTCCTAAATAGATACTGAACCCTTGGACACTAACTAATTTTTAAAAAATATATACTATTTCAGTATTTTTGCACAATTTTTAATCTATTCAATATACATATACTGTATAAAGTACACTGAATACGGCCTATTTATTTATTTATTTATTTATTTATTTATTTATTGTTTTTCTTTTAAATTATGCATAGCATTGAACTGCTGCTGCTAAGTTAACAAGTTTCACACCACATGCCGGTGATAATAAATCTGATTCTGATTTTTTGTTCTAGCCAGTGGTAGATTATGGAACAGATATGTAGGAAGATTATGGAAAGACGTGGAACCAACAGAGTAGTTAAAGTGCGGAATTTCTCCAATTTTGATTGGGAATCCCTTACTGCCAGAATCTTAAATGGGTTAGAATCTTTTAAGTACATCAAGGAGAGTTTACGGAGAAACATAGAAAACCTACAGCACAATACAGGTTTCCTGTGCTATCTGAAGGTAGAGCGTTCCTATGAAACGGTTCGTAAGCTGGAATGTCGTAAAGTGAAGAAGCAATTACCATTTCTTTATATGGGAAAAATTTCTGAGCATTTGAAGACCCAAAAAATAACCTACCAAATCATGCCAAATAACACATAAAACTTAAAATAACAGTGACATATAGTAAAAGCAGGAATGATACAATAAATACACAGCCTATATAAAGTACAAATACTTTTCTGCAATCATTGCAGCACTGTCCACCATAGCAAAAATCTCCTGCAAGCGCTCTAAGCAGAAAGACTCGGCGCAAGCGCTCTTGGAAGAACTAATCTCTCCAGTAACCTTTAAGCTATGAAGCTGCCAAATCGTTCCAAATAACAAATCGTAGCAAATAACACATAAAAATACACAGCCTATATAAAGTAGAAATAATGTCTGTACAGTGTAGTATCGCTTACTGGAATCGGGAAGACAGCAAGCACACTGATCATGGTGTGTTAGGCTGGGTCGTCGGAGGTTGGAGTGGTGGGAGGTAGAGGAGACTGGGGTGTCATCACATCGTCGTCTGTTTCCATCAGCACAGGCAGGTCATCACCTTCTATGTCTGCCTGCCTTGATGTTGAAGGTCGAGGTTCGTCGTCTGCTGTGGCTGATGCGGAATGCTTGAAAAACGACAGGATGCTTCACTGCTTAGCCTCGTGCATTTTTCTATCATTCAGTTCTTTGTAAGCACTCAAACCATCCTGCAAATATCCTCTAAACCTACATACCCTTTCAAAATTAAAGTCGTATTTTTCTGCAATCATTGCAGCGTTGTCAATCGCAGTGAAAATCTAACACAGTTGCTTCATGTTCAGTTCCTGGACGACTTCACTTTCGGTCTGCTTTGATTGTTATCCTTTCCTTTTCCAATTGCATCAGCTCTTCATCTATCAGTTCTTGGTCATGGGATGCTAAAACCTCTTCAACATCATCTTCGTCAACTTCCAGAAGCCAAACTCACTTTGTCCTTACTCTGTTCACCATGATCAAAATGCTCAATTATCTTGAGTTTTACGCTAAGTGTAACACCCTTACGAGCTCTTTTAGGCTTTTCCGATACCTTAGAACTCATCTTGCAAACGGATGTACAAAATAAATCGACATAAAGCACAGATGCTCACAGGCACGTGTTTAAGTAATGGCAGCTAGAATGCAATTCCGTGGGAGGAGCTTGTCTGCTAGGGGCGTGCGCTGCCTTTTCTCCTAACAGTGAAAACACCTTCTGTTGGTGAAAACAGGTAACTAATGTAGGTCTTTTTAAACTCAATTCCATGGTTGATGAAGGCCAATGCATCGTATGCCTTCTTAACCACACAGTCAACGTGTGCAGCATCTTTGAGTGTCCTATGGACTCAGACCCCTAGATCCCTCTAATCCCCCACACAGTCAAGAGCCTCACCATTAATACTATATTCTGCCATCATATTTGACCTACCAAAATGAACCACCTCACACTTATCTAGGTTGAACTCCATCTACCACTTCTCAGCCCAGTTTTGCATCCTATCGATGTTCTGTTGTAACCTCTGACAGCCCTCCACATTATCCACAACACCCCAACATTTGTGTTATCAACAAATTTACTAACCCATCCCTCCATTTCCTCATCCATGTCTTTTATAAAAATAAAGAGAAGAGGTCCCAGAACAATTCCCTGAGGCACACACTGGTCACCTACCTCCATGCAGAATATAACCCATCTACAACCACTTTTTGCCTTCCGTGGGCAAGCCAATTCTGAATCCACAAAGCAGTGTCCCCTTGGATCCCATGCTTCCTTACTTTCTCAATAAGCCTTGCATGGGGTACCCTATCAGATGCCTTGCTGAAATCCATATACACTACATCTACTGCTCTACCTTCATCAATGTGTTTAGTCACATCCTCAAAAAATTCAATCAGGCTTGTAAGGCACGACCTGCCTTTGACAAAGCCATGCTGACTATTCCTAATCATATTATGCCTCTCCAAATGTTCATAAATCCTGCCTCTCAGGATCTTCTCCAACAGCTTACCAATGACTGAAATAAGACTCACCGGTCTATAATTTCCTGGGCTATCTCTACTCCCTTTCTTGAATAAGGGAACAACATCTGCAACCCTCCAATCCTCCGGAACCTCTCCTGTCCCCAATGATGATGCAAAGATCATCTCCAGAGGCTCAGCAATCTCCTCCCTCGCCTCCCACAGTAGCCTTGAATATATCTCGTCCAATCCTGGTGACTTATCCCAACTTGATGCTTTCCAAAGGCTCCAGCACATCCTCTTTCTTAATGCCTATATGCTCAAGCTTTTCAGTCCGCTGCATGTTATCCCCACAATCGACAAGGTTCTTTTCCACAGTGAATACTGAAGCAAAGTATTCATTAAGTACCCCCGACATCTCCCCGGTTCCATTCACACTTTGCCACTGTCACACTTGATTGGTCCTATTCTCTCATGTCTTATCCTCTTGCCCTTCACATACTTGTAGAACTCCTTGGGGTTTCCTTACTCCTGCTCACCAAGGGCTTCTCATGGCCCCTTCTGGCTCTCCTAATTGCATTCTTAAGCTCCTCCTGCTAGCCTTATAATTTTCTAGATATCTATCATTACCTAGTTTTTTGAAACTTTTGTAAGCGTTTCTCTTCTCCTTGACTAGATTTTCAACTGTCTTTGTACACCACGGTTATTGTACCCTACCATCCTTTCCTTGTCTCATTGGAACGTATCTATGCAGAACGTCACACAAATATCCCCTGAATATTTGCCAAGTTTCTGCTGTTCATTTCCCTGAGAACACCTGTCCCCAATTTTTACTTCCAAGTTCCTGCCTGATAGCTTCATATTTCCCCTTACTCTAATTAAACACTTTCCTAACTTGTCTGTTACTACCTCTTTCCAATGCTATTGTAAAGGAGGTAGAATTATGATTACTATCTCCAAAATGCTCTCCCACTGACAGACCTGACACCTGACCAGGTTCATTTACCAATACCAGATCAAGTACAGCCTCTCCTCTTGCAGGCTTATCTACATATTGTGTGAAGAAACTTTGCTGAACATACTTAACGAACTACAGCCCATCTAAACCCCTGGCTCTAGGGAGATGCCAATCAAGGGCCTGATCTATGGTTCTAATATTTGGGAAATAAAAAGCTCCCACCATGACAACACTGTTATTATCACACCTTTCCAGAATCTGTCACCCTATCTGCTCCACTATGTCCCAGTTACTATTGGGAGGTCTATAAAAACACTCAGCAGAGTTATTGACCCCTTCCTGTTGCTAACTTCTACCCACAGAGACTCAGCAGACAATCCCTCCATGACTACCTCCTTTTCTGCAGCACAGTATGTTTCTTAGCACAATATGTAGATAGTCCATTTAAGAAAGGAGCCACACTGCACCTTGTATTGAGAAATGAACTAGGTCAGGTGATCTACATTTCAGTGACTGAATGGTCTGGGGACAGTTTTAGGTTGTCATGGATAAGGATTACACTCGACCTTGGGGGATAGTGCTAAATTTTATTAAGTGGGAACTGAAGAGGATAGCTGGGAACAGTTGTTATTGAGTAAGTTCCCACCGAACATACAAGAGTTGTCTAAGACCAACTGGTCCTAATTCTAGGCCAATAAGTTCCTGTGAAGAGGAAAGATAAGGATGGCAAAGTCCAAGAATTTTTGATAATGAGAAATTTTGCAAATTTTGTCAAAAAGGAAACATGAAAGGTGTATGAAGCTGAAATTGGACACAGCCTGAGGAATATAAAGAAAGGAGGAATCAGGAGGGCTAAAAGGGGGTATGAAATCTCCTTGAGGAATAGCATTAAGGAAGTTCCCAAGGTACTTAGGCACATATTAAAAACAAGAGGATAATTAGACAAATTTGACAGAGTGTAGAACCATTCAAGCACAAGGAAGACGTGGGAATTTGAGCAACCAAACCAAAAAATGATGCATTCATTCACATTTTTGGTTTTATATCCATTTATCAGCCATCAGCCATATCCATGCCAATATCTTACTCACAAAATTAACCATACTAATATTGTTCAATAATTTCCTGTGTGACCCTTATTGAAAGCTTTGAAAATGTCCAGATACACCATGTCAACAAGTTTGTCTTTTATCTATTCCACTAGTTAGTAACCTCAAAAGACCCTCAGAATTGTCAAATATATATTTCCCTTTCTATGAATCTATGTGGCTTTGCCGAGTACACTTAATACTGTGAATTCCAGTTAACTGGGAAGCATTGACACCAGTACATTTTAGCCCAATTAAGCGACTGCCCCAATTAGCCGAAGTTTCTTGTAAATTGTTGAGGAGATATCAAAAAGACAAACTACCATATAACTGAGTAACAAATTATGTATTTAAATATTGAACAAATTAGATCATTATCAATGCTATTACAGTACTATAAAACTGTGTATTAGTTCCTAATATTTATCAACAGATAAATTCATGCAATGTATGCTGTTGTGTTTTTTTTGAATTAAACAAACAAAATCAGTGCAGGCACCTAGTGCAGATAATGGACTGCCTTCATACAATGCTATTGACGATTGTTGTTCTTCCTTTCCACACTTTGTGGCGCATCAGGCAGCAACCTTGCTGTTTCTTTAGCATTTGTCTGTTTTTTTCACAAGGCTGAGTTGCTAGCTCGACACTCAGTCCAGCACTGATGAAAAGTATGCAAGGAACTGGCTGGATTTGATCCCAGAACCACTTGACACAACGTCTGGTGCGGATGCCACTAAACCACCAGCCAGCTATATTAACAATTTCATATTCCAAGTCTTCATTTTCATTGTAACATTCAAGATGATTACCAACATCTTCAAGATCTTCATACTTCCTGACTTGTTGAAGTAGTGAAATTATTTTATTTTCACTCCCGACCATTTCTGGCATCTCAAAGCCTGAATGCTTGTAATTGCAGTGAGCAAAACAGTTCTCATACTGCTTATTTCTCACCAACCATCAATGACAAAAATTACTGTTTTTGATCAAAAGCGTTTGCAACTGGCGCTATTAAAAACTACAATACACACAAAATGATGGTAGAACACAGCAGGCTAGGCAGCATCTATAGGAAACATCTGTCGATGTTTCGGGCCGAGACCCTTCGTCAGGACTAACCGAAAGGAAAGATAGTAAGGCAAGTCTACCTTGTGCGTTGTTGTTTGAATTTCCAGCATCTGCAGATTTCCTTGTGTTTGCTATTAAAAACTGTTCACTCTTAAGTTTTTTGTAATGTCTAACGCCACAAAAGTATACACATCTGACATCAGATAGAAACAGCACCTGTCTCCTCCCCCTATTAAGTGGTAAAGTGTCTCAAATTCAGGTTATTTTCTAAATTAGTTTTGTGTTCTTTAAGAGTTGTTCCAAATAAGCGGTTGCCCTGATTAACCAATGGCTCAATTACCCTAAATGTGAGTGAGTGTGAGTGTGTGTGTGTGTGAGTGTGTGAGTGTGTGAGTGTGTGAGTGTGTGAGTGTGTGAGTGTGTGAGTGTGTGTGTGTGTGTGTGTGTGTGTGTGTGTATAAAAAAAGTATTCAATCCTTTGGAAGTTTTCATGTTTATTGTTTTACAACACTGGATCACAGTGGATTTAGTTTGGCCCTTTGTGACAATGATCAACAAAAAAAACTGTTTTGTTTCAAAGTGAAAACAGATCTCTACAAATTGGTCTAAATTAATTACAAATATAAAACACAAAATAACAATTTGCATAAGCATTTACCCTCTTCAAGTCAGTACTTAGTAGATGCTACTTTGGCAGCAATTGCAGCCTTGGGTCTGTGTGGATAGGTCTCTATCAGCTTCGCACATCAGGACACTGCAATTTTTACCCATTCTTCTTTACAAAACTGCTCAAGCACCATCAGATTGCATGGGGCTCGTGAGTGAACAGCCCTTTTCAATCCAGCCGCAAATTCTCAATTGGATTGAGGTCTGGACTTTGACTTGGCCACTCCAGGACATTAACATTGCTGTTTTTAAGCAATTCCTGTGTAGCTTTGGCTTTATGCTTGGGGTCATTGCCTTGCTAGAAAACAAATCTTCTCCCAAGTCACAGTTCCCTTGTAGACTGCATCAGATTTTCCTCCAGGATTTCTTTGTAGTTTGTTAGTTTGTTGCATTCATTTTACCCTTTACCTTCACAAGCCTTCCAGGGTCTGCTACAGCATGATGCAGCCACCACCATGCTTCACAGTACGGATGGTGTGTTTTTGATGATGTGTGGTGTTTGGCTTACACCAAACATACTGTTTAGTCTGATGGCCAAAAAGCTCAATTTTGGTTTCATCAGACTGTAGCACCTTCTTCCAGCTGACTTTAGAGTCTCCCACATGCCTTCCGGCAAACTCTAGCTGAGATTTCATGTGAGTTTTTTCAACAGTGGCTTTCCCTTTGCCAATCTCCCATAAAGCTGTGATTGGTTAAACACCTGGGGAACAGTTGTTGTATACGCAGTCTCTCCCATCTCAGCCAGTGAAGCTTGCAACTCCTCCAGAGTTGTCACAGGTCTCTTGGTGGCCTCCCTCACTAGTTCCCTTCTTGCGTGGTCACTCAGTTTTTGAGCAAACAGCTTGCTCTAGGCAGATTTACTGCTGCGCCAAATTCTTTCCATTTCTTAATGATTGACTTAACTGTACTCCAAGGGATAGTCAGTGATTTGGAAATTTTCTTGTATCTATCTCCTGACTTGTGCTTTTCAATAACCTTTTCACGGAGTTGCTTAGAGTGCTCTTTTGTCTTCGTGGTGTGGTCTTTGCCAGGATACTGACTCAGCAGAGTCAGGTGTATTTTTACTATGATCAATTGAAACACCTTGACTGCATACAGTGATCTCCATGTAATTATTTATGTTACTTCTGAAATCATACCACTGCTGCACCAGTGATGACTTGGTGTATCATATTAAAGGGGGTGAGTACTTAAGCAATCAATTATTTTGCGTTTTATATTTGTTATTAATTTAGATCACTTTGTGGAAACCTGTTTTCATTTTGACACAGAAGAATCGTTTTCTGTTGATCAGTGTCAACAAAGCCAAATTAAATCCACTGTGAATCAATGTTATAAAACATGAAAACTTTCGGGGGGGGGGGGGGGTTTGTGAATACTTTTTATAGACTTTATTGTGTGTGTGTGTGTGTGTGTACACACGTGCACTCTCTCTACATATATACACACACATAAATATTTACATATACATACACAAAGATTTAGTTCATCCAATTCATAACATCAATCTTTTACAGTAGAAAAAATATTACAATTATGTGGCATTTGAAAATTCTACAGTACCTTTAAAATTGAAAAGGTCACTATCAGTCAAACTGTTTGCTGATCTCAATGCCTGAAATTTATATATATATTTTTGCATACATTTCCTTTGGTGAAGCTGGATCTGTTTCAATTTCTCAATGAATGCACAGAACCTATCAAAATATGATCCAAGGAAAATTAAGTATGTTTATTCATCAGATTGTTTGCATGACCTCACTCTAACTTTTAAAACAAACCTAAATATTTAAATGTCAGGAATTTTTATATTATACACTCTAAATAATTTTCTTCCTTCAATATTTTTATACAAAAATAATGAACTTTATTCATCCAACTAAATTCCTAAGGCAGAATAAGTTTCTTTATCAATAATACACATTATTTATATCTTTGGAACAATCAACAAACTGTTGGACATTTTATCATGCAGTGAGTCATTCAGATTTTTCAAACCTGCACGCTTAAAGACCAAGTTTAAGGCTTGTTTCAGCAAAAATTTATCCACATTATCGCTTAGATAGGTCCTTCAAGTTTCTAGGTACCAGATGGCAGGGTTGGTATATTGAGGTAGTAAGTTTATTTTTACTGCAGTCTCGGCTATGCCAATTAAACCTTTTTTTTGCACCATCACTGCCATTCTTACACCAGCAAACCACTGCTGCTTTGCATTAACAAACACGCCAAGACCATCTGCTTTTTTAAAAATCCTAACTGATGTAGGCAATAAAATTGTTTTATTCTGCTTGATTAAGTGAAAGTTACCAACTCAACTAATTAGCAGTGACCAAGTAACAAAATACTACATGATAATAAATGTTTACCATCATTTGAAACTGTTCTGTTCATTAATATTTTTTATTCCAATATTAACTCTTTAATACTACAATTTTATTTGAAATGATGAAGCATTTTTTGACTTTCTAATTAATAGCTGGGTATAAACCTCTAATCATATAATTTTATTTTCTAATATATCTATACTCAACATAACATTTCAGCAAGATTTGACAAGTTCTCATGAATCTTCATGCTAGCTTAAATGATTTGAGCTAAGGGAAAAGAATGCAGGGAATCAAATGAATTGCTCTGAAAGAAGCTAATGTAGACTTGAACAGAAGTTGCTTCTTTCTGACCCATAACAATTCGATGTAACAATATCACATACCTATGTACATGGCAATTAAAATAAAGGTCATTCCACTCTATCTGACTCAGAAATAAAATTGTGCATGATAAAAACTGAACAAACATATCCCTCTGAAATTTGTCTACTTTGTTAGGTGTATGCATGCATATTGCATGCTAGAAAATTCACAATATAATTTCAGGACTTTGCTGCATTTGGAAAGAAAATAAGAAGAATTTGTATTTGAATATTCATTTGCTTATCATGATACCCAAGGAGGCCAATCATAAGAGGAGGAAGAATCCCGACAATCTCATTTCCTATCTCCTTACTCCCTTGTCTCCTGCAGCGTATTCTATCTAACATGCCATTGATAGGAATTTATCATAATTGATATCAGCTAAAACTTACAGACTAATGTTAACAGCTTTTTTTAAACAATTTTCACTGTTTTATTCACCTATTATGATGTTAATTATCCAAATGCTAAAGTGAACATAAGCAATCTTCAAATTATATTTAGTTCACTTAAAATATATTAAAATGTTAATTAATTAAAAACATGAGTAAATAATTAATCTATCTAACATATTCAACACTATAACAAAGGCTGGCAACCCCAAATAAAGCCCTTTTGCTATTTCCTGACCTCCATGATATAACGTGCAAGCCCAGTATACTGGAGCACGCAGACATACGCTCTACAGCTGGCTATAGTTTGCAGCTAAACTATCAGCGCACTGTCAGTTCATTCCAGACTTTTATTCTTGAAATAGCAATTAAGCTGATCTTGAAAGTAGCCAAGTACACACTCTGTTTTCTCCTTTACACTGTTGATTAATGCCAGTTTTCTGCTTTGTCCTTGATAGCCGAAGCCACGTTTGGAATGCAATCAAAAGTAGGTGAATTCATCACTAACCAATTCTCAAGGTACCTTTGTGCACATTGGTAAATATACATATACATCAAAAAATGATGCATAGGCTTTCAGCCAAAAACATAAGCAAATCACAGTTTAGAGCAGAAACATATCACTTCAAAAAATTTATTTCTATGTAGATAATAAAATTCATTTTAAAATATATTTCTGACATTATTGATAGTAATTTCTGAACTTGCATTTTCCCAAGATTAGAGAAAGGAAAATTGACAGGTCGACTACATTATAGGTAGCTTCCAGGATACAGAGCTGCTTGAATGGTCCGGACAACTAGTATAACTGTCTGTCACTGATTTTCAACAGCAATGTTGACTATAAAAGAGATTATTTACACACATGCATTGTTTTGCTTTTCAAGGAGCTTGGGAAGCCTCTGAGTCTCCTCATATCATCTAAAAATATCATATTGGGAACTGTACTTTCTAATTTCATTGCCCTGAAAGAAAATGCTAAATGAGCCGAAAGTTATGAAGTACGGAAACATTTTTAAAGTCTCACAATTAGAAATTATAGTTGGATGTCACGAAAATGAATTCAAATGGTACACCAGTTTTCAAAAATGGATAAAAAGTATGATGAGCTCCCTTACAATGATTAATAACCAAATACAAATCAGAACATCAGAACATGAGTAGGCCCTCAGTCTGTCTGTTACTTCAGTTACTTCAGGTCTGTACTTTTCATATACGACTCACAATTTCACCCAAGTCAAAAGGTATTTGGCCCAGAGAGGGTTTGTGTCCTTCTCTAGTTGAATTGACCAATAAAATTTTATCAGAAGTGATGAAGGTGTTTATTTTTTCTGTGGGATGTCATGTTGAAGACCTGCTGACTCATGGTCCCATGGCACTAATGACCCCAATTGACATTGCCTGTTGGTTCTTGCATTTTCCACATTAGATCAATGACTAAACTTCAGAAATACTTGAATGACTGTGTTGTGCTTTAAGGCATCATAAGATCAGAAAAGGCCATACATTGCAATACACAATAAAAAAAACTGCCACAAAAGATCTTATTTTGCGACATATGCAAGCGATGTTAAAACTGACTGATTCTGAGAAAGGCTTGAGATAATTTCTTTTTCATACCTCCCTTACTCTCACAAAACAGAAAAACATAACTGTGATTTTAATCAGTCTAGAAAAATAAACACCAGCCAATTTTGTCTTGGGATTTCAATAAGAAGTTTTGTTTTGTGACAAAAGTTAACTAGGTGCCTAATTTTCAATGGAAATGGCAATGTAAACAGCCTTCAAAAACAGTTTGGTTGCTTTCAGTGAAATCAAGAGCCATGCAAATACTTTGGAGAGAGCATAAAATTTTGAAAGTTAATTTGGAAATTTTCCAAGACTATTCCCCAGAAATATTGTTTTCTTAAAAAAAACTAGACTGTTCAGACATTGACTTTAATGAGTCCTACAAATTTGCAGTAGCACTGCAGTTAACTCAGTATAAAAGCTTCAGCGTGATTAAGAACATGTGCTACAAAATGCTGAACTAATCCATCTGTCAGCTACATGTATATCTAATGATTGTCTTGACATTTTAGACAATGTTGATTTTTGAGAAAAATATCCTTGCAGATTTCTGCTTCCAAAAACATATTGCTCATTTTCTTTGGAGTTTCTGCAAAATCATTTTTATACAAGTTCATTTTGCGAATGGTGCTTAAAGTATATCATTTCCAAATTATGCTTGGCATTAGTGCAGTTTAATTTAAGTGTGAATACCACTAAGAAAAGAGAACATAGTGCCATCAGTTGTTGTTTTCCTAAAATTATCATTTTGGGCAATTTATTTATTCAGAAAAAAATAATACTGACACATTGGAAAGTACACATCTCATTGTTCTTCCCTCACCCCTGGAACATCTGGACAGCAAAGATGCATACATCAGGATGCTCAATAATCAACTACTGCTCAGCATTCAATAATATCATCATCCCCTCAATACTCATCAATAAACTTCAAGACCTTGGCCTCAATATCTTCTTGTGTGACTGGATCCTCTATTTCCTTAGTTACTCTCCCCAGTCAGTTCGGATTGGCAATTATCTCCTCCACAATCACCATCAGCCCAGGTGCACCACAAGGCTGTGTGCTTAGCTCCCAGCTCTACTCGCGTTACACTGATGACTGTGCGGCTAGGTGCAGCTCCAATGCTATTTTTAAGCTTGCTGATAACACCACTGTCTTAGACCAAATCAAAAGTGATGACAGATCTGGCTGAGTGATGCCACACCAACAGTCTCCTACTCAATGTCAGCAAGACCAAGGAGCTGATTGTTGACTTCAAGAGGAGGACATCAGAGGTTGATGAGCCAATCTTCATTGGGAGATTGGAGGTGGAGAGGGCCAGCAACTCTAAATTCCTTGGGGTTATCATCTCAGAAGATCTTTCCTTGGCCCAGCATACAAGGGCAATTATGAAGAAAGCACAGCAGTACCTCTGCTTCCTTAGGAGTTTACGAAGGTTCAGTATAACAGTTAAAACTTTGACCAAATTCTATAGATATGTAGTAGAAAGATTTTGACTGGCTGCATCACAGCCTGGTATGGAAACACCAATGCCCTTGAATAGAAAATCCGACAAAAAATAATGGATGTGGCCCAGTCCAAACTGAGTAAAGCCTTCCCCACCACTCTCATCTATAGGAAGAGTTGTTGCAGGAAAGCATCATCCAGCATCAGAGACCCCCACCACCCAGGTCATACTCTATTTTCACTGCTGCCATTGGGAAGAAGGTACAGGAGCTTTAGGACTCACACCACCAGGTTCAAGAATAGTTATTTACCCTCAACCATCAAGCTCTTGAACCAAAGGGGATAACTTCATTCAACTTCACTTGCCTCATCATTGAAATGTTCACACAACCTATGGACTCTTGTGTTCTTGATAGTTATTGCTTATTTATTTATTATTATATATTTCTTTCTGTATTTGCACTGTTTGCTGTTTTTTGCACACTGGTTGAACACCCAAGTTGGTTTGGTCTTTCACTGATTCTATGAAGGTTATTAGTCTATTGTGGATATGTTGAGTATGCCTGCAAGAAAATCTCAGGGTTGTATATGGATAATAAATTTACTTTGAAGTTTAGCTAATGTAGCACCATACTATTTTGTACAACAAAATTAACAACATTAAAATATTACATCGCTTAAAATGATCCAATACAATTGAAGACTTTTTCCAAGAGATAATCATCTAGAAATAGTTGTTGACCATCTTAAATCATCAATGTAGCTTTTATTTATCACTGAAAGTAATGCATTTCAATTTTAAATTGATAGATAGGTATGAAAGATTGACAAGTTCCTGGCTGAAAAACTTGTTATACAATATGCTTTTCCTACATGCTTTTACACTACCTCACAAACTCTTCTATCGAAAACAACGTTATTTAAAATACATTAATATTTTAGGTCCAATTATAATATGGACAAAATCTTTCTTGACTTAGCCTATAACCTTCCACAGTATTTCAATAACTGCACCGACCTTTTAAAGTAGCACAGCTCCCAATGCCCTGAATGGGTAGCTGCCATGGCCCTTTCTAAAGGTTCAAACAGATCATAGGCATCAGAGCCCTAAGAACTATAAGCAATACAGAAGTGTAACCATTGGTGTAATGCAGTTACAATATCAGCAACCTGGGTTCAACTCTGCAGCTGTCTATGAAGAGTTTGTATATTCTCCCCGACAAAGCATGGGTTTCCTCTGGGTTCTCTGGTTTCCTCCCATATTCCAAAGATGTGGTTATGTGGTCACATAGATGTAACAGAGTTAAAATTTCAGGTCCAAGGTCCCTTGTCAGACCTTGGTGAGGAGTCTGAGACTGAAACATCTGCTTCTCTTTCCCATGCTACCCTACCTGTTAACAGAACTGTTAACAGTGTTAACGGAAGTGTCTGCTTTTACCTCAAGATAAAACTAGTGTCTATTTGACATTGTTTTTACTGCAGACTTCCAGCATCTGCAATTCTTTTGATTTTAATTTGCATCGGTCCTAAGGCTGTCTCCCACAGCATTAATAGTTTGATACGACTTTCTATGGGTCTTTTTCTGATCTCTTTCTAAATGTTTCTAACCATTGATCTATGGTTGATAAAAATAATTAGGTCCAATAACAGATTAGGAATGAAGGAAAGATAAGTACAACAAATGAAGGGGAGAGGAGGGAAGCAAGTTTGATGAATATGACATTGAGAAAATACTCAGAGGCAGGCTTTTTTTTTTACACAGAATTTGTTGCATTCTAAAATTTTACTTTTTATTTAATATGTTTTATATCTGAAAACATGGGGGTTTTGTTACAACTTCAAAATGTCTAGGGGTTTACAGGAAACAGTTTGATCATACTCAGCCACTCTGGCAATTTATTCTCAACCTCATCTATTTCTTCAGGTCAACTCAGCTGAAGTAAAGAAAATCTTAGCACCATGCAGTCTCATTAAAAGCTATTTCTATATTCTCGCTGCTTTCCTTTGGAAATGAAGTAAAATTAATTGATTTGATTTCATCCTTATTCATAAATATCTTAAAACATAATGGTTATGTTTCAATACTTAATGATTTAAGATAGTTATGAATAAGAATATGTTTTACAACTCAATGGTTTTAACATAGTTATAAGTAAAGATAAAATCACTTTTTGCGGGAAGGAACTGGACTGGGGGAGGGCAAATTATGACAGGATAAGACAGGAGCTAAGGGGCACTGATTGGGAACAGCTGCTGTGAGACAAAACCACATTTGACATGTGGAAGTTGTTTAAAGACCAACTGATCAGAGTTCAGGATCGGCTCCGGTAAGGCGTAAAGACAAGGATGGTAAAGCAAGGGAACTTTGGTTGACTGAAGAGGTCTTAAATTTAGTCAGGAGGAAAAGGAAAGCATGTATGAGGTTTAGAAAGCTAAAATTAGACTGGGCCCTTGTGGAATATCACGATAACAGGAAAGTGCTCAAGCAGGTGAGTGCAAAGGCTAAAAGAAGCCATGAAATGTCCCTGGCAAGTGGGATCAAGGAAAATGCCAAGGCATTTTATAGTCACATTAAAAAAAGAGGACAACTAATGAGACTGAAGGTCCACTGAAGGATAAAGAAGGAGTGGCTGAGGTACTAAATTAGTACTTTGTGTCAGCATTCACTGAAGAGAAGGATTTGGAGGATAGTGAAGACAGAATAGGGAATTGCCAATGTGCTGGAATATTTTGAGATTAAGGAGGAGGTAGTGCTGGATCCTTTTCCTCTTAGCTTAGGTGAGATTAGAACTAGAGGTCATAGGTTTAGGGTGAAAGGAAATATTTAAGAGGAATCTGGGGAAATATTTCTGTACTCAGAGGATGATGCAAGTGTGGAATGAGCTGGTAGATACAGGTACAGTTAAAACGTTCGAGGGAAGTTTGGATACATACATGGATAGAGGGGATATGGTCCTGGTTCAGGTACATGGGATAAAGTTAATATGGTCTAGGAGGCAGAAGGACCTGCTTCTGAGCTATTCCACTCAATGAGGACTTGTCCACCTTAATGCCTTTCATAGTGTTGTCGATGCCATATATCCCAGAATATTGGAAGAAGCACTTAAGGAGATTTCAGAGACTTTGATAAAGATCTTTATGTCCTCACTAGCAACAGGTGAGCTATCATAGGCCTGGAGAGTAGCAAATGCTGTGCCTTTGTGCGAGAAAAGAAATAGGGATAATTCAGGTAATTGCAGACCAGTGATTGTTACGAAAGCTGTTGGAGGGATGTGATCTATATGTATTTGGAAAGCCTTGTCATGCTTAGGAGATGGTCAGCAAGACATTGTGCAGAGCAGTCATGCATTATAAACCTGATTGAGTGTTTGGATGAGATAACAAAGAACTTTGATGAGGACAGGGCAGTCTGTACAGACTTTAGTAAGATTTGATGGGAGGTCAACACAGAAGATAAAGATGCACGGGATCCAAAGTAAATTGAAAGTTTGGATTCAGAACTATCTTCCCATAGAAGGAGAGTAGGTTATTCTGGCTGGGGACCTATGACCAGTATTGTGCCACAGAGATCCATGCTGGGATGTCTTTTGTTTGTAATATACAGTATATTAATGAGCTGGATGAAAATAGTGATGGGCAGTTTTTCGTTTGTGAAGATAATGAGATTGGTAGAGTTCTGGACAATATAAAGTATTCTCAAAGAAGACAGAAAAATACAAGTCAGTTACAGATATAAATAGAGAAGAAGCGGATGGCATTTACTCTGGGAAAATGTAAGGTATTGCATTATGAGAGATCAAATGAAAGAGGAAAGTCTACAGTGAATGGTAGACTCTTTAATAGCATTGAGGAGGCGAAAAGGGATCTCTGGGTCCAGGTCCATAGCTCACTGAAAGTGACTATGCAAATGGATAAGGTGGTAAAGAAGACATATGGACAGATTGCTTTCAATGGTAGGCTTTTCAAGCATTAGAGAAAGGAAATCAAGTTGCAACTTTATAAAACTTCAGTTAGACTGTACTTGGAGTACTGTGTACAGTTCAGGTCACCCCATTATTGAAAGGAGACTGTGGACAGGGTGCAGAAGAGGTTTACTCGGTTGCTGCCTGGATTAGGTATGAGCTATAAGGAAAGGTCAGACAAACTTGGGTTGTTCTCTCTGGAGCACTGGAGACTGATGGGAGACTTGATAGAGGTTTTTTTAAAATTATGAGAGGCATAGATAGGAGACAGTCAGAATCTTTTTGCTATAGGATGGAAATGTCAAACACCAAAAGGACATGCTTTTAAATTTGGAGGGGGGTGGAGTTTAAAAATGACGCAAGGGGAATTTTTTTTAAATGGAGAGTGGAAGGAACCTGGAATAAGTTAGCAGGGGTATTAGAAGAAAGGCAGCTTGGTGGAGTTTAAGGGACTTTTAGATATACACTTGAATGTGAAGGGAATGGAGAGATATTAATAATACACAGAGGAGGAAATTTAGTATAAAATGGCATTGAGATTGGCACAATGTTGAGGGCTGAAACAGTCTGTCCAGTGCTGTACTCTTCTATGTTCTAAGTCACTGATACAGTCAGCAGGCTGAAAACACAATATCAGGTTCCAAGTGAATGCTGACCACTGATTGACCTTAAATATTAAATGTGGTTCTCTCCACTGTAACAACAACCTTGCACTCTACCTCAGCATGACCTAGGAACTGCCTGTGGACTTCAGGAAAGGGAAGTTGGGAGAGCTCATACCAGTCCTCATTGAGGGGTCAGTGGTAGAAAAGGAGAGCGGCATCAAGTTCAGAATCAGGTTTAATATCACTGGTATATCTCATGAAATATGTTGCTTTGTGGCAGCAGTACATTGCAATACATAACAAAAAACTATAAATTACAATTATATATTCATTTTTGCACTATTTTATATGTGATCAGAAGATCAAACAGCTTTTGTGGAAAGAGACACAAAGTCATTATTTCAGATCCCTCAGAATGAGGCTTATTACCAGTTGTGGAATTTGTTGCTCTGCAGCAGCAATACAGTGCAAGACATAAAATTGGTATAAGACTAAGAAGTTTTTATTAAAATGTTGAGTATGCATCTTCAAGGTTTTGTACCATCTCCCTGATGGAAGTAAGATGGAAGATGGCATGCCCTGGATGGTGAACGGCTTTAATAGTGGCACCGCCTCTTGAAGATTTGCTTTATGCTGGGGAGGGTTGTGTCCATAATGGAACTGGCTGAGTCTACAGTCCTCTGTAGCCTCTTGCAATCCCATCCTTTGGGGCTCCATACCAGGCTGTGATGCAACCAATCAGAATCCTCTCCACTATTTATTTGGTAACCTATCAAATCTCTCCAAACTTCTAATGAGGTAGAGTCACTAAGGTACTTTCTTTGTGATTATTTTAATGCAATGGTCCCAGGTTAGATCCTCCAAGATGTTGTCACACAGGAAATAACATCTCTTCAATGACAATCAACACTGGCTCATTTCAAGAATGAATGCTTAGCCCACTGCTCTACTTTCTCTAAACCCATGATTGTGTAGCGAGGCACAGCTCAAATGCCATCTATAAATTTGAAGGAGACACAACTGTTGCTGGCATAACCTCAGATGGTGACGAGAATGCATACAGGAATGAAACAGATCTGCTGGTTGAGTTGTGTCGCAACAACTGTCGCTGCTTGACCTTAACACTGCCGTGTGTCACTGGATTCTGGATTTCTTGACAAAGAGACCACAGTCAGTCCATGTTGGCAGGAACATCTCTGACTCCATCACACTGAGCACTGGATCTCCACAAGGCTCTGTGCTCAGCCCACTGCTGTTTACACTGCTAACACATGACTGTGCAGCCAGATTCAAGGGGAACCTGATCATTAAAATTGTTGATGATACCACAGTGGTGGGCTCATCAGCAAAAATGATGAAACAATGTACAGGGAGGAGGTCAAACACCTAGAGAGCTGGTGCAGTGACAACAACTTGATGCTCAATGTCACCAAAACCAAGGAGATGATCGTCGATTTCAGACGATCTCAGCCTGAACACACTCCCCTCAGCATCAGCGGCTCCACAGTGGACAGAGTGGAAAACATCAAGTTCCTTGGGGTGCAGATCTCGAACAATCTCACCTGGTCCAGGAACACCACTGGGATTGTAAAACGAGCCCAGCAGAGATTGCACTTCCTGAGGAAACGTAAACAAGCATCACTCCCCACTAACATCTTAACTACATTCTACAGAGGGGTGGTTGAGAGTGTGCTGACCTTTTGCATCACAACCTGGTACTCCAGCTGCAGTGCTGCTGACAAAAAAGCCTTGCAGAGGGTGTTTAGGGGAGCAGGGAAGGTTATTGGGCTCTCCCTACCTTCTGTCCAAGACCTTTTTCAGGATTGATGCCTCCAGAAGACACGGTACATCATTAAAGACCCTTTACACCCTCTCCATAATCTGTTTGTTCTTCTGCCATCAGGCAATTGTTACAGGAGCATCAAAACAAAAACCACAAGGCTACTAAACAGCTTCCTCCCACAGGCAGTCAGACTGCTAAATAGCTGCTCTACCTGACTCTGCTTTGGACACTTTTAACTTGCACTGGACACTTATAACTTGATTTTAACCGACATGTGGCTGTTGTGTTTTACTATTTATTGTTGTGTTTACTATTTGTTGTGTTTGTTATGTTAGGATTGCACTTGCCCCTGGGAAACGCTGTCTCATTCTGCCTTGCAGAGCTGATGTATGGTTGGAATGACAATAAAGTTTTTGAATCTTGAATCTTGCACTCAACGTTAGTAAGACCAAGGAATTGATTGTGGACTTCAGGAAGGGGAAGTTGAGGGAACACACATCAGTCCTCATTTTCCTCCGACAACTACTACAACTAGATCTTTACCTTCCCTCACCAAGCTCCTCTGTGGCCCTGAAGAGATGTTCTTTATGCCTGCACAGCCTTTGGGACTCAATGCTGTGGCTGCAGAAATAACTGTCCCTATAACCTGTACGTTTCTTCTTACTCTTGGAAGAATTGCATGCATTTTCTTATAATGTAGGATTTTCATGAGTATATTCAGATTCATTTATTTATCACTGTACATCAAAACATACAGTGAAATACATCATTTACATTAACAACCAACAGAACCTAAAAATGTGCTGGGGGCAGCCTGCAAGTATCACCACACATTCCAGCACCAACAAAGCATGTCCACCACGTTCACAGAGCATGTCCACCATGTCGGAATTAAAACGTACAACATTAAAATGCTTCCCCATTGGTATGTATAAATATTGACCTATGCATTTAAGTAGATTTGCATTGTGTTGTTTGATTGTTTTTTTCATTGTTCTTCATTTATTCTTTCTCAAAATCTGTTTACACTTCCATTGACATTTATTCTAAAAAAACTAGACAATGAAACAACATGCACATAGAAAAGAATATCAGATTACATGAAGAGATGTGGAATATGAATAAATATATTTTAATTGCCTGATGCCATTACATTATGTTGGAAAAGTGAAAGAAAATTAAGGGAAAACATTCTTGTTATGGTCTATGAGGAGCTTAAGGTTATCAATGTTATGGTCTTACTCAAACATATCAGCTTGTGAAGGGGAACACAATATCTTTCTTGAAGGGAGGGCTGGAAGGGAAGCTCTCGGCCTTTCAACATTAGACATTAATGAATAAATCAGAAAAATGACCGTCTAGTCTTCAAATGATAAGAGGAAACATTTTCAAGCTGGTTTTAGATAAAGTCAGCACAGATAATTAAGTCTTCTTCAAATGAATACAGAATGGGCTTCATCAGTAAGGGAGTAAAAATAGAAAAATGCCTCCTAAGAAACTTGTTTGTACCATTACAGAGTGGAATGGGAGTGGGCAGCAATGCAGAAACTTGCTATTGATATGTGAAAAGTTAACAGAAATCTTAGAATTTTTAAAAAAGAATATAAACAATAATTCAATTGTTCTTCATTAAGCAAATTGTGCACCTACTGAAAATCAAGCATTTTACTTCAAATTAAACAATTATTAAATGCAAGAAAACTCCAATTATATATTTGTAGTTAATTCACTATGAAGTTTTGTGAATATGTTAGGTTTCAAAGGTTCACTGAATGCAAACTGCAGTATTTGAAATATAATTTTCTTCAATGAACACATACAAAATGCATTGTTGTGGTTTAACTCTGTTGTTTGAAGACAATAAACAGGATTGACACTCACGATTTGTTACAAAAACTGAAATGAAGCATTTTGAAAAATATATGCTTAGTGAAAGAAGGATGTAAGAATGTAATTTCATTGTAAAAATACATGACAGTAAAAGCATCTTAGAAAGCAGCTTCTTCATAGGGTGGAAGTTAGTTTTTATATACAATAACTAGATTTAAAATAATGACATTGAATTAAATCTAAAACTTCCAGACAATTGTCTTGACATATTATTTGTCAGGTATAATTTCCAAAACTGCCACATTATTCTTGAGAAACAATTACAGAATATGATATTGTAGGATAATACATTTGGGAGAAATATACATAATTCACAACCACTGACATTGAGGGGGTTTCACTTTAAGAGGCTGGTCTGACGTGATAACGCTGTTATGAAAGAATTTTCAGCATGCTTTTGTGTTTAGGTTTTAGAGTTCAATAAAATGTGTAGAGGATTTCATTCAACATAAAATGCCTCACTTCGTTTTCCTTGCAAAAACCTACGTTGGTGACCCAGATGCCCTAGGACGGGGGTCGGCAACCTGCGGCTCCCGAGCCATTTGTGGCTCTTTCACCTCTGTGCTGCGGCTCCCTGTGGCTTTGGGAAATAATTGGTCAGTATTTAATTAAAATGTATTTTATGTTAGTTTGTTAGCTTTTGAAATGTAATTATGGTGATCTTGTACATTTCCTGCCACATCCGAAACGGCTCACAATTAGCCGGCATTCCGGCTAAGGGAGATAGCCTACAGGGGTTTGTGAGTACGCGTCTTTTGCAGCATCTGCGTCCATGGGGGCTGGGTTGAGGGAGGCTTAAAAGCAAGGCTGTTTAGTTCGAATAAAGCTATCTTTGACTGCAGTTTACTGACACCGCTACAACGTGTTTTTATCGCTGGCTGTCCAGACGGAAGGTGCTGAAACGCTTTGTCGCGTGTCTGGAAGAAGTGAAAACTTTCCTGGGCAGCAAAGGGCTCACCTTTCCTGAGCTGGAACAGCCAGAGTGGCTGGAAAAGCTACACTTCATGGTAGACATGACAGCGCACCTGAACACGCTGAACACAGCTCTTCAGGGGAAAGGACGTACAGCCCTGCACATGTTGGAGGATGTTTTGGCATTCGAGCGCAAGTTGACAGTGCTTGCCAGAGATTTACAGAAAGGCACTTTGTCTCACTTCCCCAATTTGAGAGAGTTCAAACAAGGTCACGACATGATAATTTCGGAGTATTTACATTCTGCAATCATCGCAATGCAAACATCGTTTGGGAAACGCTTCTGTGAGTTCAGAGAGGAAAAAAACACATTATCCTTCCCGGTCACTCCCTTAAGCATCGATCCTTCCCTACTGAATACGACTGCATTGGCAGGTGTGAGTCAACCTGATCTTGAGATGGAACTGGCCGACATAGCCGACAAAGACATATGGGTGTCCAAGTTTAGACGCTTGACAGCAGACCTTGAAGATGTTGCCCGTCAGAAGGCCGTTCTTGCTCAGAAACACAAATGGAGTGATATTGAAAACCTCACAGATGACAGCTTGCGATCCTGTGTAAAGATGAAGGTGACATCATACAGCCCTGATGTGCAGACGCTGTGCGCTGAGGTCCAGGAGCAGAAATCCCATTAACCAAGTATGATAAATATTTTAATTGCCTATTATTTTACTTATATTCATATTTTTTCATAGTTCAGTGAAATAGTCCTTTCATTTTTCAGGATGACAGCTGGCTGACGTTATTTTTGGTTTGCTGCTGGCGGAAAATTTAAGTTCGGCGTTTTTCATAAATACAAGAAGGACTCAAATAGACATTGAATATTTTACTTAAAAGTAACTTTCAACCCAACGTCTTTTTTTCGGAGTTCAAAATGTTTTTGTTGCATGCAGAAATGTAATTTCGTTTTCTCTGCAGGAGTTCATCAATTTCATAAATGCAACACATTATAGTTTGTTTATACATAGCATAAAGGCAAAAAAAAACGTTGTATGCAGTGTTATTTCATTTTAAATGTCAAACGGGTTTTGCGGCTCCCAGTGTTTTCTTTTCTGTGGGAAACGGGTCCAAGTGGCTCTTTCAGTGGTAAAGGTTGCTGACCCCTGCCCTAGGATGATTCCAGAGTTAGGGAACATATCGACCAATGTAGTCGCTTTGAAACTGCCAGAGTTTTGGAAGCAAAATACTGTTGCTTGGTTTGCAAAACCCAGCTTTTGATGAGTTTATTTAGTCTTTTTGCATTACCAGCACCGATGCTGCTCCTCCAACATAAAGCTACAAACTGAGAAATTCTTTCATTACACAATAATTTACCAATATTCAATAATGTGCAGACTGCACATTATTGAATCTTGATAAATTATTATGTATATTATTATTCTGCACTTTATTATTAGTTAAGTCTGCACACTGCTAAGTGTGTTTTTAAATGTTGCCCCAGTAATGAAAGAATTTTCCACTTGGGATCAATAAAGTACTTATTATTATTATTATTACAACAAGCTGGGGCCCAGTTCACTCTGTGCAAAATCTCCGCCAATGATACCAAATTCTACTAAGTAGTAGCGTCACTCAAGAGTTCCACAGCTTGAGAGTTGTGAGTCTGCTTGAACACTCGCCTGAACATGATAAATAAATATTAATTGCTGAAAATTCAACTTTTGCAGACTTTTGGACTATCAGAGCATGAGCAGGCCAAACAGTTGCTTTCCTTACTTGGTCTCGTCACTGCTAGGCCTTCAGAGCTAACGGACCACATACTATCTCTCCAGGGAAATCACCATCATTGTTTTATTTTTAAAGTTCTCTTCATGCAACATATGCCTGATCAAGTTTGTATAGCCCTCTCTAACGCACCCGTGAAGTACTATAGGGAGCTTGCTAAAATGGCTGATAGTCTAGACTCAGCTAGGCAGCAATGCATCATTCCTCTTCCTCTCTCAATCTCAAAAACCCCAGTCAGCAAGGCCCTCAATATAAGGATGCTCACAGCTGCAAAAAGGACAACACTGTGCCTGTGTTTTCACCATGCATGCTTTGGTATGAATGCTGGGAAGTCCCAACCACCTTTACCCCATTCCACACATCCAAGACTTCTCAGCATGTTTAGATGGTAAGTTAATTTTTTCCAAAATCAATCTAGCTACCATCAGGTGCCTGTGTGCTCAGAGGACATTCTCAAAACAGCTGTGATAACCCCACTTGGCTTTTTTGAGTTTCTGTGTGTGCCATTAGGACTGAAAAATGTAGCACAGACTTTCCAATGGCTGATGGACTCTGTATTAAAAGACAGATTTTCTTTTGGTTTACCTAGATGAGATGCTTGTTCAAATCCAAACATGTACCTCATTTCCACGCAGTTTTTCAGTGCTTAAGCCAACACGGGTTAATTATTAACCCTGCTAAATGCCAGCTTGGGTTGTCAACCATTGACTTTCTTAGCCATGACATCTCTGCAGAAGGTACAAACCCCTCCATAAAAAGTAGCTGCTACTATAGATCTACCTCTGCCCTGCATACTAAAAAAGTACAGGAGTTTTTAGGTAGAATGAATTTCTATCACTGCTTCATTCCATGAGCTGTTGAACTTATACTCCCCTAGTATGGTGTGCTTAAAGGCCGCATGACCAGGGCATTTGATAATACTAAAAGACTCTTTCTGACGTGACCCTACTGGAGCACCTGCTCCCCAACACACCCATAGCCATTACTACTGACCTCAGACTATGCTGTGGGTGCTGCAAATGGGGCAGTTCTAGAAAGCTGGGGTTTCCTGTGTAATGTCTCAACCGGTCGCTCTCACCCCATCATGTCTGCAAACTGGAGATGGACTGTTTTTGACTCCATGTCAATGTGGACCTTGTTGGTCTTCTCCCCCTCCCATGGTTTCATGCACCTTCTTACCATGGTGGACTATACCACCAGGTGGCCAGAGGTCATTGTTCTAGCATGGACGATGGCTACAGACATGGCTTGGGGGTTCATCAGCACCTGGGTTGCTAGGCTTGTCCTCCCATCTGATATTTCCTCTGACTGTGGTCCCCAATTTATTTCAGACCTTTGGGCTGTGATGACTCAGAACCTCAGAGTCAGGCTACATCACATGATGGCATATCACCCACTGTCCAATGGTTTATGGAAGCAGTCTTACCGCTCCCTAAAGGCTGCTCTGAGGGCTTCCCTGACCAATGAGTGTTGACATGATCATCTCCCATGGATCCTGCTGGTGATCAGAAATGTTCCAAACAGATGACCCACAGTCGTCTATGGCTGAGTTGGTATACGGGCAGCTGTGATGACTGATAAGCAATTTCACTCCCGATGCTATGACCGCCTGGTCGGCCTCTCAACACCGTTCCACCCTCCTTAGTATATTCATACAGCACTCTTTGGTTCCTTTTGACATACATTCCACCTTGTTTGTTTTCAAACGCCATGATGCACACCAACGTTGAAAGGACCCCTAACAATGGCCTGTTCTGTGTTTTGGAATGGGGAGAAGAGACCTATAGATAAGAGTGGTAAACCTGAATGTATTTCATTAGATCGCTTTAAACTGGCCCACCAAGATTTGGAGTATTCCGCTGCCATGCCCTTAGCAACACAACAAGACCATGAGCTTGTCAACGTACTTCTGGACGAGCCAGAGACACCTGTGGTTCCTCCACCTGTGGAATATAGGGCACGAGCCAGATAGCTCATCCAAGCTCAGACAGGTTCATGATGCCGATTTTAGTGAATTCTGGTAGTGGGGGGAGGAGGGGGCCTGTGTACAGTAGTGTAATTGGGAGAAATACACAGAATTCACAACCACTGACACTGAGTTGGGGTTTCACTTTAAGAGGCTGGTCTGATGTAATGACATTGTTGCGCAAGGATTTTTAGCACACTTTTGTATTTAGGTTTTGGAGTTCAATAAAATACGTTATGGGTTTCATTCAACAAAAACCACCTCACTGTTTTCCTTGTGAAAACCTAAAATATTAGTAATTAGCAATCACCAAATGTGCTTAAATATAATGAAATGTACATCTTTTTCTTGGTAGATGTTAGAGATGGCTTGAGAAGTAGATGGTATAGGGTAAAAGAAACATGTGACAAGCAGTTCACCTCAATATTTTACTAATGGCTGATCTATAACTTAAGTCTATTTAACTTCTGTAAAAACAGTGGATTCTGGTTAATTGGTTAATTGGGCTATTGGTTAATAGGGGCAGACACTTATTGTGAACAACTCACAGAACCAAAGCTAATTGGGAAAATAGTCAGGATTCCCTTTGCTTATTTGGGAACTAGGCTGTTTAATTAGGACAGGAAACTGTTGCAGAACAGTTTTTAACTATCGTCAGTGGTGTGGCTGTTAAGACACTACACCATTCTTCTGGAGAATAGTTTTAAAAATAACATCAGTTGCGTGTCTTTGTGTTCAAAATGCAATGATTTCTGTTACTGATAGTTGGTGAAAAATAAGCCACAAGACAATTCAAAATTGTTCAGCTCACTGTGGTTTTAAGCATTTAGACTTGGAGATGCCAGATACAGTACAGCCAGGAAGCGATTTCACTACTTCAATAAGTTAGAAACTATGAAGAATTTGAAAGTATTAGAATCAGAATTAGGTTTATTATCACCAGTATGTGACATGAAATTTGTTAATTTAGCACAGCGGTTCAATGTAATACATAATCTAGCAGAGAGAGAAAAAATAATAATAAATAAAATAAAACAATAATAAACAAGAAAATCAGTTACATATATTGAATAGATTATTAAAAAATGTGCAAGAACAGAAATACTGTATATTAAAAAAAGTGAGGTAGTGTCCAAAGCTTCAAAGTCCATTCAGGAATCAGATGACAGAGGGGAAGAGGTTGTGCCTGAAACACTGAGTGTGTGCCTTCAGAATTCTCTATCTCCTACCTGATGGTAACAGTGAGAAAAGGGCATGCCCTGGATGCTGGAGGTCCTTAATAATGGATGCTGTCTTTCTGAGACACCGCTCCTTGAAGATGTCCTGGGTACGTTGTAGGCTAGTGCCCAAGATGGAGCTGACTAGATTTACAACCTTCTACAGCTTCTTTTGTTCCTGTGCAATAGCCCCTCCATACCAGACAGTGATGCAGTCTGTCAGAATGCTCTCTACGGTACAACTATAGAGGTTTTTGAGTGTATTTGTTGACATGCCAAATCGCTTCAAACTCATAATAAAGTATAGCCGCTGTCTTGCCTTCTTTATAACTATATCGATATGTTGGGATCAGGTTAAGTCCTCAGAGATCTTGACACCCAGGAACTTGAAACTGCTCCCTCTCTCCACTTCTGATCCCTCTATGGGGATTGGTACATGTTCCTTCGTCTTACCCTTCCGGAAGTCCACAATCAGCTCTTTCGTCTTACTGACGTTGAGTGCCAGGTTGTTGTTTTGACACCATTTAACCAGCTGGTCTATCTTACTCCTGTATGCCTCTCGTCACCACCTGAGATTCTACCAACAGTGGTTGTATCATCAGCAAACTTGTAGATGGTATTCGAGCTATGCCTAGCCACACAGTCGTGTGTATACAGAGAGTGGAGCAGTGGACTAAGTACACACCCCTGAGGTGTGCCAGTGTTGATCATCAATGAAGAGGATATGCTATCGCCAATCCGCACAGGTTCTGGTTAGGAAGCTGAGGATCCAATTACAAATCCAATCAACAGTCATCTTGAATATTACAATGAAAATTAAGATTTGGAACAGCAACCGTCAAAGCATTGTATGAAGGGAATCCATTATCTACACTTAGTGTCTACACTGATTTTGTTCATTTATAGTCAATCAAAAGTACATGGCAGCATGAACTGGATGAATTCCTCCATCAGTAACTATTAGGAACCATTTAACAGTTTTATGGTACTGCAGTGGTATTAATAGTGCACTAATTTGTTCTGCATTTTATTTAAATGCATAATTTGTAACTCAGTTAAATGGTAGTTTTTATACCTTTTGAACTACTTCCATGAAACTTTGGCTAATTGGGGCAGCCACCTAATTGGGCCACAATGTACTGGTCATGATGTATCTCAATTAACCAGAACACACTGCATTCAATTACTTTAACTACATTTCTTCAATGATATGAACAAAGAATAAAGAGTTGTATATTCACTATTCAAAATGAAAAGCATAGTACAAGACAAGACAGTATAGTATAGACAAGAGCAGGATATTACTAAAGAAAAAAGACATGCTTATTTGAGGCTAAAAATTTAGCAACTTGATTTCAATACAGTTAAGTTCAGAGCATTCAACTTTTATTGTTGTACAATTTTTTTCTTAATGACATTGAGGGAAGGAAAGGGATTTTGCTTCCTAGATCCAAAAAAATGCACAAAAAATGATGCGCAAAATTACCGTTGTACTAGAAGGGGAGAAAGGAGTGGTGTGGTGAGGAAATGATGCTTCTTAGAAAGCATTAATCAGATCTCATTCTGGGGTACACCATTCCCTTTAGTCCAATGGACCTCAGTAAATACATATTTTGCTTTAGAAACCATGTAAGTCTGCAAGTTATAACACAACAATTATAGGCATTGCTATATGGCCACCACAAGTTTGTCAACAATTGCATTCATCATGGGTCTATGTTTGTAAATTTCAGTCATAACA
This sequence comes from Hypanus sabinus, assembly GCF_030144855.1. Taxonomy (NCBI): domain Eukaryota; kingdom Metazoa; phylum Chordata; class Chondrichthyes; order Myliobatiformes; family Dasyatidae; genus Hypanus; species Hypanus sabinus. The sequence continues at coordinate 45,761,002 of NC_082708.1, read as the reverse complement.
GAGAGAGGCCATTGAACATAACTTGCTGACTGGAACCAAATCCTATGTCTGGAGGATAGTTTTTGGTCAGGACCTGTGTAAGATGTAGGAACATAATGGCATTAGGTCCTAGAGATCAAGTTGGCAATTAAGGTAATGGGATGGAGAAGGGAGTGGGCTATTAAATCAGGGCTTGTGAATTCTGTATAATATCAGTCTAGGGGTCCAGATGGTGTATGAACAGAATAGAGACCTGGTCCCTTAATGAAAGTCTTGGGTGTGAAGATGTGTTACTGGGATTGAAAATCACAGCCCTGCAGATGAGTCAACTTCATTGCAGACAATATTCAAAACATCATGGATGAATTACACTTATAATCGGTTAATTGATTTTACATATCATGTGAAAATAGCAAAAGGCAATCAATGTGAATAAGGAAGTTGATAACCCATAAATCAATGTTATTGCATTTTGCTTTGTCTAAAGTTTATTTATAATTGTGTATCTACTGAGATCAGCAAACAACATGTCATAAAGGATCGAGGCTAAAGTGTTAATTCACAAGAAATAAATCAGATTTTAAAGAGTTAAATTACAAACACAAGTTCCATAATTAGGCTTGTTGAATGTTCAGAAAAGGATAATCAAACTGTTCAAAGTGATAAGATATTCAGTAGAGTATTCAGTATTGTTATGTTATTGCTTCTGCCAAGGCATTCAGAACGAGAGGCAACAATATTAATTTATTTAACTAGGTCTTCTAGATGTAAAATCATGAAGCATGGTTTCTGCAAAGGATTGCGGATGATGTCTCCACTAAATTGCCAAAACTGAAATTAATAACCTTATCCAATAAAATTATTTAAAAGAAATAGATCAATAATGTGTAATGGGGAAAAAAGTGAATTGGCTGGCGGGATGAATAAATGGATGTTACCATATTTACTACATGAGAACGACCTCTGCTCTGCCACAGAGGAGAAACAAAAGAAATGGTTGTTGACTTCAGGAGGGCACGGAACGACCACGCCCCGCTGAATATCGACGGCTCCTCGGTAGAGATTGTTAAGAGCACCAAAGTTCTTGGTGTTCACCTGGCAGAGAATCTCATCTGGTCCCTCAACACCAGTTCCATAGCAAAGAAAGCCCAGCAGCATCTCTACTTTCTGCAAAGGCTGAGGGCAGTCCATCTTCCACCCACCATCCTCATCACGTTCTACAGGGGTTGTATTGAGAGCATCCTGTGCAGCTGCATCACTGCCTGGTACCGGAATTGCACCGTCTCGGATCACAAGACCCTGCAGCGGATCGTGAGGTCAGCTAAGAAGATCATCAGGGTCTCTCTTCCCGCCATTACAGACATTTAAACTACATGCTGTATCCGCAAAGCAAACAGCATTATGAAGGACCCCACGCATCCCTCATACAAACTCTTCTCCCTCCTGCCGTCTGGGAAAAGCCACCGAAGCATTCGGGCTCTCACGACCAGACTACGTAACAGTTTCTTCCCCAAGCTATCAGACTCCTCAATACCCAAAGCCTGGACTGACACCTTACTGCCCTATTGTCTTGTTTATTATTTATTATAATACCTGCACTATTTTGTGCACTTTATGCAGTCCTGGGTAGTCAAGTGTAGTTTTTTTCTGTGTTTTTTGTTTACATAGTTTAGTCTAGTTTTTGTACTGTGTCATGTAACACCATGGTCCTGAAAAAACTTTGTCTCATTTTTACTATGTACTGTACCAGCAGTTATGGTCAAAATGACAATAAAAGTGACTTGACTTGAAAGCGGGTAGGCGGGTGCCAGTGACGCATTGGGCAGATTTGATAACCTGTTGTAGAGTCTTCCTGTCTGCTGCAGTGCAGTTTCCGTACCATGCAATAATGCAGCATGACAGGATACTCTCTACCGTGCACCTGCAGAATGACATGAATATAGATGTGCATAGTTCAGCTCTCTTCAGTCTCCTGAGAAGCTAGAGGTGCTTGATTGTGCAGGAGTTTGAACCTGCTGTGCCACCGATGTAAAGAGGGATGTGAGTGGTGGGATTGCAGTGGGTTGATATGCATTTTGTTCATTTTTTGTGTGGGGAGGTGGGATTTGGGGGTTGATGACCATGCTCCCTTTCCTTTCTTTCTTGGTTTCTTGGCTACCCGGAGAATTAAAGAACTTCAGAGTTGTGTACTTCGTTAATAAATGAACCTTTGAACTTAAGCATGTCAACACTGACACACTTCAAAAAGTATATCAACCCTTTCACACAATATATATATTTTATAACTATTAAGAATAATAGTTTCATATTAGAATTTTAAAGACTGTAATGGTCCTGATACTGGGAAAAAATCTGAATTTAGTTTGTTGAATATAATTAGCACTCTAAACTTCAAACATATTTTCATTGTCTGGTAATACAATTCCATTTGAAACTTTTGGACTTAGATATTAAGAAGTTAATACTCCAATAACAATATTTTGGAAAAATAATAAAATGTTGTTTTAGGTTCGATGTCCAAATTGAGATTCTGATTAAATATAGAGATTTTTCATTATGAAGTTTGGTGCAGCACAATTTGCTACACAAATGCACAATCCTAGATTCAGAGTGCATTTATTATCAACAAAATGTTTAAGTTATACAACCTTGAGATTTGCTTGCTTAACAGGCAGTCTCAAAACCAAAAAACCTAAAAGAACACAATTTTAAAAAATAAGACCAACCCCTGGTGCCCACAGAAAAAAGGGAGAAAAAAAACAAATCATGTAAACAGAAGCAAGCAACAACAACAGTATTCCAAACCAGATCAAGTCCTTAGATCCAAATCCCCAGAGCAGCTCGGAGTAGGCCCACGGATTCGGTATTCAGTTCATCATGTTAGTGGGGCAAGTTGCCACAAAGTGCAGCAGCTGGGGGCAGTTTCATGGCCTTAGCATCATGGAGAGAGGAGCTTCTAGACAACCTGGTGCGGCATTTAAATTGCCCGAACTTCACACGAGGAACCCCCTGCCTTTCCAGTCTATCTGGGGTGGCATTTAGATTTGGTCATTTACCAAATATATTATTTTACTTTCATGAAGTCAATTAAATAAATCTAATAAGGTTCAATTTATGGTTCTTGGATAAACCATGGAATAGATGTTTTATAGATGCCAGTAATGTCAAATAAATCCCCTATTTATTTGACGTCTTCCTTCTAATTTAATCACTAATTTACATTATTTACAAATAATATGATGAAAGATGGTATGACAATCAGATGTAATTTCATGTAATTCATCAAATCTGAAGCAATGTAATTTACTAGTAGACAATGACATTACTTTTCTACATTTCAAAAGGCTAATTGCCAAAAAGCCTGTTCAAACTTGCAGAGCAAAATTATGAAAGCATGCTAAATGTCAGCAAAGATTTCCAGTAGCATTTCATTAAAAAAAAACATTTCCACACTTATATCTGAATTTGCCACTTACAGAATTCTGTTTTTATCAAAGTTTCACCAAAGCATAAAAAAGTAATTGCATGATTCCAGTGAAAAGCCAAAGTATTAGAAATTAAGTGGTAGGATGAAAACTGTTGACATCCATTTTTGTGGATCGTTTTCTGCACATCTTCTCTGGGCAGACAAAGCATAAGCTGTAGAACAGTTAATTGAGGGTGGTAGAACGCAGAAATGATTGAGCAACCAGTCTGATGCACTGGCCAGTTCTAACAAAATTGATTTAATTTGGAGCTTAAGGGAACAAGTGTTTCATGGGGTTTTGAACTCTTTCAAGTCCCAGATAAGCTTATGGGGAAATGTGTACAGCAATATTTAAAAATATTTCAAGTTTTTTTTATTCCTCGTTTGAGGAGGAAAGAAGTTCCAAACTATTTGAAGATATCAATGGACAGATTTTAAACACAAATGGGGCTAAGGGATATCAATCCACAAGAGTGGGAGATAATGCATCTGGAGAGGCAAACAAGGCAAGTAAATATTCCATAAATGGTAAGATATAAAAAAAATGGAGAGAAACAGAGGGATTGGAATGCATCCCCACAAATTCCTGAAGATAACAGGACAAGTAGATTATGTGGCTAGGGCGACAGAGAATCTCTGCCTTTATTAGTAAAAAGGACAGAATGCAAGAGCAGAGAAGTCATGCTATAACTATGTGTTCACTGCACCACAGCAAGGATGTGATTGCAGAGCAAGCATCCAAGAATGATGTTTGGGCTGGAAAATTATAGTTAAGAAGAAAGACTGTCAAGGTATTTTAAAAAAATATTTAAAAGAGAGACTGAGGGGAAATGTAACTAATATATAAAGTAGCCTCAGTAGATTAAAAAGGACAGACCTATTTCCCTGGGCTGAGTAGTTAAAGAGCACGGACATAGATTTAAAATAATTTGTCGAAGCATTGGAAGGGAGGGGAAAATGACTTTTTGCACCCAATTTAAAATTCCATGCCCAAATGGCCAGTAGAGGTAGAAACTCTTATTTGCATTTATGTTGTTCTTGGATGAATATTTTTTAAAAAACCATAACATGCAAAATTATGAAGTGCTGAAAGGTGATTGATGTTGTTTTAGAGTTTTTTCCTCTAAAACCAGCACTGTCACAATGAATCGCCTTTTGTGTTATATATTTTGCATATAACAGAAATATTACATTGCATTCACCTCATGGGTACTCAATTTCATTTTGACATAAAACTCTAACACAACGATCAAATATCTCACTTTTAACACCCTTTACGTGTACTGAGGTACAGTGAAACACTTGTCTTACATACTGTGCATACAGATCAATTAATTACAACATTGCATTATGTAGTACAAGGTAAAACAGTAACAGAATGCAGAGTAAAGTGTTACAGTTACAGAGAAAGCGCAGACAGCCAATAAGGTGCAAGATCATAATGAGGTAGACTGTGAGGTCAAGAGATCATCTTATCATGCTAAGGACCATTCAATACTCTTATAACAGTGGGATGAAAGACTGGTGATACATGCTTTCAGGCTTTTGTACCATCTGCCCAATAGGAAGGATGAAGAGAGAATGCCACACAAACAGTTATGCAAAATCAAAATACTGGAGATATTTGAAATCTGAAATTGAAATGAAAACTGCTCCAAATATTTAACAGGACTGACAGTATTTATGAAAAAAATAAATGTCTTAGGTTAACAATCTTCATTAGAATCAACTCTGTTACAAAGAGATTGTCCTGATAAAAAAGCCTTTTCTTTCAACATGGTGCTTTACCTGCTGAGTATTCCCAGCATTTTCTGCTTTTATACACTCAGCAATGCCCAGGGGCTGAGTTAACTGGTTTCCAAGAACTACATCCATCTTTCTTTGTACCAACCAATGAAAAATCTTCCCCCAATTTCCATTGTCTTCAATTGTAATTAGTTTTTTTTATGCCCTCTAAATAAAATACTGCCTTGATGCCAAGCATAGTCTGGAGTCAGCTCCTGTCTATGGTTGGAGTAAAGCTACAATTAGATCAGGAGATGGTTGTCCTTATGGAGCTCAAAATAAGCAGCAGTTGGTGAGTGAAAACTTCTGATAACACCATTGATAACTTTATGTATTACTTTACAAATGCCTAGCAGTAAGGTTAAGGGAATAGCAATTGTCTCTTGGATTTGTCTTGCTTTTTAAAAAAAAAACAAGTCCTTGTCAATTTTCTGTTTTTGGGTAGATTCCAAGATTGAAATTGTACTAAAATAGCTTAACTAGAAGTTCTCAGAATTACGTCTACAGCACTAAAGAAGGAATTTTGTCAGAGCCTGGAACCTTCAGTATGACTTGTGTGTTTGTGTGTTAAGCAGAGAAAACTGGCTTCTGAGGCCAGCTACTTTAGAAGGAAAGCAAGATGGATCATTCACTTCACCCTTCCATATGAAGATGGTCACAAATGTTTTAGCCTTGCCTTTCACATTCTGTGATTATATCCTCATAATCATTAAGAATGGGGTTTTACATAGAATCTCCTCCTCGTCTTCCCTCCCAATTACTTGTTTAAGTTGACCACCACATAAGTCTATAGGGAATTGATTAAATATTCAATTTCACAAAACAGAACTGGAATACTGATGAGTATAAGCAAACACTGATATTACTCATTAAATAACTTGATCATAAAAACCTTGTTTATTTCAACTTAGTCCCAAGAAATCACTACATTTTTCAAATGAACATTGTGTATATGACGTACTCCAATAGCCACTTTATACTTCTAGGTGCACACAAATCCACAGCAGACCACCCATTAAAGGCCACACAGAAGTAAACAAACTGTCAACAGAGTCCTACTCATAGAATTAATACTGGGAAGCTTCAGCTTCAGTTATAAGAAAACATCTTTGGTAAATGCTGTCTTACCCTTATAAATGATCCAATGATAAAATAGTTTAAAAATTAGTGTTTAGGATCTTTGGTGTGTTGGCAGAGAAGTAGGGGTTGCAAATGCTAAATATACAATATTGCAGCAGCTATGTACACTCCACTTCAGAAATTTCATGAGTTAACATACAGAACATTTAAAGGACAAAGGGTGACTCTGCCCAGAGTTTCAAAAGCAAAGCTGAAATGCAAAACCTTTAAAAACCAATGGTTAGACGTCACTGCGTCAAATTTTGACCATTAGACTTGAGGAAGGATCTCAAAGTTGATATACTACGATGGTGCAAGGGATGAGGCACATGTTACTTACTGGGAAGGTTTATGATATATAGTTGGTGCTCCTTGAAATAGAGAAGATTATGAAGAGATGCAACAAAGCTGCTCAAAGTTATGAGAAGTTTCAACAGAACTGATGGGGAAACTGCTTACATTTGCAATGATTACTAACCACGGCAAAAAATTTGGAGTTGCTACAAAATGTTCTTGGAAAAATAGAGACAAAATAAAAGTTTCATGGATTCAATTCATTAATTTTGTCAGGACATATATCAAAATTTTGAACCATAAGAGATAAAACAGATTACTTCTTAGAATTACTTAAATGGAGCCACACAAAGACACGGTAGCTTGTAGCCTAATTATGGAAGAGCATATGGGAAATCTTCTTGCATTGACTCCATGAATGCATAAAAAGATTTTATTTTTAAATACTAAATATATCATTGTTTCTTCCTTTTGAAAACATTAACCAACAAAGATCTTGTGATCTTTAAAGCTTTGAATTCAAATGCTTCTAGGCAGGAATTCAAAGTAACAGTGTTTTTTTTTCCCAAGATGGTCGAGTTTATACTGAATTCATACTGAACAAAAGGCAAAATTATATTTTTTTAAAAAAGTTTACAAAAATTAAAATAGTGATTAGAACCTACAAACAAAATTAGGGTAGCTTGAAATATTAATGTAACAAAACTTAATTCACATACATAAGATATTAAGATCAAAGAATTAGGCAAACAGTAATTATAGTTTGGCACACAACTAAGAAATTAGTTACAGCTCATGGAAAAGGAACACATATAGGATATTTTATACTACGAATACTCTAAGCACTTGATACCTTTGCCAATTCAGCTTCCCAAAAGTATGAAGGACATTAATATCACAGACACCAACATTAGGATTTCCCATGTTAAACTATACATATGCAAGAACCTTAACTTACTAGTTTCAAACTTGTAAAGCCAGCAAACAGACAATTTTGCTGACATTTTATCTGAAAAATCTGGGCAACTGATTGAGATTTTTGCATATTTTCAAGAAAGATTAATGAAATTTCCCTTTCCCAATCAAATTTTGAGAACATCTTGGTTTGTTTTGTTCCATTTCGGAAGTACATCTCATGCTGTCAGGGAAATACGAGGGAGGAAAGAGTGGAGGGATCTGTTTAAAATCAAGGACAAATTTGGTTGCAGGCATGTACAGAACATTGTCTGGCTAACATGAAACAGTTAGCTAACATGAATAAGTGGGTATTTTTGTTTGGCAAGATGAAATGGGTGCTGTATCACATTGATTGGTGCTGAATCAAGCATGCCACAAATCATCTCAAAATTGGCCTACTGAATGTGCTGTTCCCAAGTGAACCACGTTATAATAATAGTTATCAATTTATCAGTGGCTACATTTTCATTTGGGGTAATAGTAGCCTAGAATATAAAGTAGATGGAAATGTACATAATTTGACTGTACTTTTTTTCATTAAGAAGTGTATGTCTTCCAACTTTACATGGAAACACTATTGTATATAAATTATTACATAATGAATCCACGGGATAAATCTACCAGAAATACTAAAATATATTAACAGAAGGGAATGAAATGCACTTAATTTTGTGCAGGAACTGTGTAACTTGTATGTTCACTTTGCATATGCTATTTGATTTATCTGTTATGTCTGATTGAAATGCAATTTAAAACTAATGCAAAACAATTAAATGTTATGAGTGATTGTAATGAAATTATATTTCTGGATTGTATGCAAAACAAGTTTTTCACTATATCTAGCTACATTAGGCATTGGCAAATTGGTTTATTACTGTCACATGAGAAAAGCTTCAGCCACACGGCCCAAGACTTCGGAGGGGACAATGCCAAATCTCCCATATCCAAGGCTCTGCTACTTAGAAGCTTCACTGAATCTGGCTCACTTTCATCAGCTGAAAGGACATCAACCCAAAATCCCAACTGTTTCCCTCTCCACAGATGCTGCTGGATCTAAACATTACCAGTAGCTTCTGCTTTTATGTCAGGGTTATATTATCCACAGTATCCTGTATTTGTTCTACAGCAAATGCATTCACAGCAAGACCTTTTTGGCAAACCAGTATTTATGAAAGGCACTATACAATTCCAAGCTTTTGTTTCCCTTTGTTCTGAATATAAACCTTGTAGTTAACACAGCTTGCAGGTATCCCCTCGGTAGCATACGAGTCTGATTTTACAAAAGTAGATTCTGTCTGCAAGTCGAGAAGTACACAAAATTCACTCAATATGGTAACCAAACCTCAAGAGTAATGTTATGAATGGCATCAAAAGCACATAAGATAATAAAGAACAATTACTAAAAGTGGAAAGAGGGAGGAAACTAGATCTGTCATTTGTAGAATGTATATATGTAGGTTGGGGTTTCCATTAAATAATGCTATGGAATCTTTGTATATAGCGCTGCCCATGTCAGGGGGTTGGAACTCAGATACGTCTGCAGTCTTCATCATGGGCTTACCATTGAACTCTGCATTAGCTCTATCATCAGCAACTGCTCAAAACAATCAAATTCACCGCCCTCCAGGAGAAAGGAGTTTGTGTGAACTCTGAACCTGCAACTGAACTGGTGTCTGGTTCAATTACTAGCGACACGCTTGGCGGTTTTAACATTTTCTACAGAATACGTTGTACCAGTTTTTATTTACTTTGACAAAGCTTCATTGTTTATTTTCCTCCCACAAAGAGCAAAAATGACAACATTCATTCCCCTTCAAAATCATGCTGCTTTGAACTTATTTTGCTATTTCTACAGCTCTTAGGTTAAAACTGATTCTTCCTACACGGTATTTTGTAAGGAATGCAGCAGGTCAAGTGATCAAAAGAAGAGAGTTCGATTTATCTTTTCAGAAGAATTAGAAATGGATAATAAGTGCGGCTTTACTACAACTGCTGTGTTCCAAGAAGAGATGTAAAATAATCACAAACTTATTTCTTATTTTATACATGTTTAATAAGGCCTCAAAACTTAGAATTACTATTTGGTAAATAATAATAACAACTTTATATAGCACCTTTCATAATTAAGAAGCAGGCTCGAAGTGGTTTATATAGATTGTAAAAATAAATCAATATATAGTACGAGACAAAATAAAAAAAATCATAGGACAGAAGGCCTTAAACTCAAGAATTCATATATTTACAAAATCATAAATAGATTGATGGATGTTATTGGATGAATGTGCTACTAAAAGTGAAAGAAGTTTGATATTCATGTCAAAGGCTCTTGAGTACCTTATTTACAATCTAAATCATTAAAAAAAGTTTCTAAGGCGGTTTCAAACCCATGTAACGCATACTTTTAAAATATAAACTATAACATAACAGAATAACGAAATTTTGAATAACAAAAAACAACTGCATCTATAACTGTGGGAGAAGATGAACAAGAAAGATATCCAATTTCATGCTGTTTCCATTAGTGTTTACCTCTACACAGAACCCCTCTGGTCCACTAGACATTTAGCATGCTCTTATGGAAGCTAAAAAAAAATGGAGTACTTAAAACCCACATGTAAATAAAATCTCTGTATATGTTACCAATTTATTTGACCATGCATGATTTGTAATCAACTGTTTAAGTAACAATTCTCTTAATTAAACATCTGCAATCTGAGCTATGGAACAATTTTTAACATGCAGTACTCTGAACAAATTGGACATTTGTCATGCTAATGTAATTTTGATTTTATTTCAAAATTATATCATAGTCCTCAGACAAGAGATATCATACTCAGCATAACTGTCTCATTAGTCCCCTTGGAATATTTCAATGATCTCTGTCTTTTATTACAGCTGTGTAATGCTTGTTAGATTTAAATATGTTGTTAAATGTTAATCTGGTGTCGGTAATTTATGCTATGATGCATATTGTAATCTCAGGGCACTTTGGGAATGCCTTGCAATGTATAGCTGTGCCGATTTGAAAGGTTGATGATGCATTGCTCAATACTGATGTTTATGCAGGATATATGTGTACAAATTTAGTCAGCGTAAACAATTGGGTAAGTAGTATTGGCAGAAATGCAAATTTTGAGCATCCTGAATTTATGTGTGATGCTATAGGATATAGGAACCATTTAGAACCATCAGTAAACAAAAGGCAATCAAAACTAATAATTTTCAATTGACACTATCTATGACCTTGTATAGTAAGAATGACTAAAGAGAAATGCTATAGGACTCTAAGTTCCATTTCTCCACTTCAAGAACAGGGAATTCTGAGACATCAAGCAAGTAACCTGCTTACTCCTTACAACTGCTGCTGTGCTGATGGGTTGAAGCAGAACACCAACTAGTTACGCAAGATCAGAATAGAGCAGAGTTAATATCTTATTAGTTGATGAAAAACAGATATCTGGAGACATTTGACATAGCACAATCAAAAAAATAGGAGGAAAATAACAGAACTTAAATTGCAGGAATTGTCATGTCCATATCCCACTGTGTGCCTATTGTCTTTATTGACCATTGACTTTATTTATTGATGTAACAATCAATAAACTCAACAACTTTAAATAATTTGAGCTGATACCTTGCAGTTCCAAACTGATCAAGAATCCCAAGTGCAAAGGGTTGGGGTATACTCCCTCATTAAAGTATCAAAGAAGAGGATGTCAGCAGGCAGGCAGCATCTATGAAAAGAACACAGTCAACGTTTCGGGCTGAGACCCTTCAGCAGGACTGGAGAAAATATATGAGGAGTTGGAGTTAAAAGCTAGGGGGAGGAGGAACCACAAGGTGATAGGTGAAACCAGGAGGGGAAGGAGTGAAGTAAAGTGCTGGGAAGTTGATTGGAGAAAGAGACACAGGGCTGGAGAAGGGGGAAGCTAATAGGACAAAAGGCCATGGAAGAAAGAAAAAGGGGTGATAGATAGGCAAGCAGATAAGGTGAGAGAAGGAAAAGAGGATAGAGAAGGGTGGAGGGTGGAGAGGGGAGCCATTCCCAGAAGTTTGAGAAATTGATGTTCATGCCATCAAGTTAGTGGCTACCCAGATGGATTACAAGGTGGTGTCCCTCCAACCCTCATTGCAACAATAGAGGAGACCATGGATTGATATGTCAGAATGGGAACAGGAAGTGGAATTAAAATGGGTGGTCACTAGAAGGTCTCACTTCTTCTGGCAGACAGAACGTAGGTGCTCAGCGGAGCAGTCTCCTAATCTATGTCGTGTCTCACCAATATACAGGAGGTCACACCAGGAGCACCGAGCACAGTAAATGACCCCAACAGGCTCACAGGTGAAATGCTGCCTCACCTAGAAGGACTGTTTGGGGTCCTGAATGGTAGTGAGGGAGGAGGTGTACGAATACCTACCCCTTGTTCTGCACTTGTTCTGACTAGATTTGCTGTCCACGTGGTTTCAGAATCCATATTTCCCAGGTTAAGAAATATATAAAAGTAGGCAGTTCAGATCATCAAGCTTGTTTTGCCAATGTACCAGATTAAGGATGATTGCTGCTTTAATTCTATTTACCTGCATTTTATCCATAGTCCTGATAGCTTTGACCAATTTAAGTGAAAGCCAATCTCTGTCTTTAAAATTTCAATTGACCCGATTTTAATCACTGCAGATTTATGGGAAGAAAGACCCAGAGTTATATTAAGCCCAAGACTCAATTTACTCCAAAGGAAAGAATATTCCCTCTACTCTCTTCTCCAAATCACAGAAGATGAAAAAAAGCTTGAAAACACATACCACCAGGCTCAAAGACAGCTTCTATTCTGTTGTCATAAGGCTCTTGAATGGATCTCTTGTACAATAAAGATGAACTCTTGATCTCTCAATCTACCTCATCATGGTGCTTGCACCTTAACTGTTTACCTGCAGTGCACTTTCTCAGTAACTACAATACTATATATCTGCATTCTATATTGATTTGCCATGCTTTACCTCAAGGTACTTATGTTTGCGATGATTTGTCTGGATGGCGTGCAAAGCAAAACTTTTCACAGTATCTCAATACATATGACAATAATAAAACAATTACCAATTATAGCAATAACAGACTAGTCACAATTCAATTTTACTAAATCCCTATTAAGGAAACCAATTTCTGTGTATTTATCCCACACATCTTAATATTGTTTTAAGCATTTCTTGGTTTGCAGCCCAAGTTCTAAAGACAAACAAAATGAACCCAATTTAATTCAACTATTCAACTAATTTTTTAAACCTCAGAATCTCTCTGGAAAAACTAAGCTGTCCCTCTTTTCAGAAAAATTTACCTTTCCTGAAGCCTGATACCCAAAGCTGAATAAGCAGATCAAATCAAAACTGACCACAGCTCCGTACAACTTAAGCATTTGTATCTATTTGTGCATTCCAATCCCACTGCAATAAAAGAACAATGAGCTATTTATATAAAAGTTTGGTTACTATGGACACACACCTCATGTTGTTAAAAAAAAAAGAGGGATAAACCTAAATACACTGGACAGGTTATTGATTGAGAGCTTTCTCTCACATTATTATCTCTTTAACTTTTATTGCTCAGGACAGAAATCTGAAAAAGAAGCACTCCAAAAATGTTGCATGGAACCTGAACTAATTTTTCAATGCAATTATGGAGTAATGGAAGTGATGTGATTTGTAATTAGAGTAACAGAAAAGACTGGAAATCAGCAACAGGTGAAACAGCATGTGCAGACATAAAAAACAGAAATTTTCAGATTCACTCTTTTATTAAACCTGGAAAAGTGAAAAAAATGTTCTTTAAGTTGCAAAGAGGTAGAAAAAGTGGTGGAGAGAACAAATAATATTGGTGCCATCTAACACACTATTGTGAATACTTGTTAAATTCAAAAATGTTTCCGAGTAAATTTATTATCAAAGTACATATATAGTATGTCACCAAATACTATCCTGAGATACACTGTCTTGCAGACATTCACAATAAAACAAAGAAGTACAATAGAATGAAAAAAAATCTACACATGGACAAGCATCCAATGTACAAAGAAAAATTCTGCAAAAACAAAACAATTAAGTAAGTAAATATATAATACTAAGAATGTAAGTCGTAGAGTCCTTGAAAGTGACTCCATTAGTTGTGTCAATGATTAGTTTAGTGTTGTGATGAATGAAGTTATCCATGCTGGTTCAGAAGCTTGATGGTTGAAGGATAATAACTGTTCCTGAACCTGGTGGTATCAGTCTCAAGGCTCCTGTTTCTCCTTTCCAATGGTAGCAGCAAGAAGAGAGCATGGCCTGGATGGTAGGGGTCTTTGATGATGGATGCTGCTTTCTTGTGGCAGTGCCCTTTATACATGTGTTCAATGAAGGTGACGACTCTTTCTATGAAAAACTGGGATATATCCACAACTTCTTGTAGACTTTCCGTTCTTGGACACTGGTGCTTCCATACCAGGTAGCAATGCAACCAGTCAGGATACTCTCCACCGTACATCTATAGAAGCTTGTCTAAGCTTCAGATAACATGCTGAATTTGCGCAGACTTTGAGAAAAGTAGAGGCACTATCTTGCCTTCTTTGAAATGGTACTTATCCAAGAAAGGGTGTGCTGTCACTGGAGAGAAGGTTCACTAAAATGATTCCAGGATTGAAAGGCCTCAATAGAGTGGAAGTGGAGAGGATGTTTCCTATGGTGGGTGATATCTAAGACCACAGAACACAGCCTCAGAATACAGGGACATCCATTTAGGACGGAGATGAAAAGAAATTTCTTTAGCCAGAGAATGGCAAATCTGTGGAATTTGTTGCCACAGGTGGCTGTGGAGGTCACATCACTGGGTATATGTAAGGAAAAGATTGATAAATTCTTGATTAGCCTGGGCATGAATAGATAGAGGGAGAAGGCAGGAGACTGGTGCTGAGAGGGAAATTGATCAGCTAAGATGAAACGTCAGAGCAGACTCAATGGGCCAAATGGCCTAGTTCCACTCCTGTATGTTATGGTCTTTTAATTTCTGACTTTGGCTAATGTTTTAACAACATGCTTCCACACCACTCCACTCTATCTGTTCTGGCACTTTGGTTACCATCCCCCTGCAACTCTACAATAACCACCCCCCCCCCCCCCCAACCTCATGCAGCACTAGTAAACCTTCCCACCAGGATATTAGTCCCCCTCCAGTTTAGGTTCAAGCCATCTCTTCTGTCTAGATCCCACCTTCCCTGGAAGTGAACCCAATGATCCAAAAACATGAAGCCCTCCCTCCTACACCAACTCTTTATCGTGTTGAGCTGTATGATCTCCCTATTTCTCACCTCACTAGCACATAATACAGGTGGTTATCCTGAGATCATAACCCTGGAGGTCCTATCCTTTAACTTAGCACCTCACTCTGAGTTCACTTCGCAGAACCTCATCCCTCTTCCTACCTTTGTCATTGATGCCTACATGGACCACAACCTCTGGCTGCTCACTCTTCCACTTTAAAATGCTGAGAACTCGATCCGAGATGTCCCGGACCCTGGCACCCAGGAGGCAACAAATCATCCGAGAATCTCATTCTCATTCACAGACCTTCTTTCTGTTCCCCTAACTGACGAATCTCCTATCACCATAGTTCCCCCCTCTTCACCTCTGAGCCAGAGTCAGACTCAGTATTAGAGACTTGGCCACTCTGACTTTCCTTTACTAGGTCATTCCCTACCACCCCCCAACCAACAATATCCAAAGTGGCATACCTGTTGTTGAGGGGGATGGACATGGGGGAACTCTGCACTGGCTGTTTAACTTCCTTCACCTTCCTGAATGTCACACAGTTTCCCGTGTCCTGCACCTTGGGCATATCTACCTCTCTGATCTACCATCTCGGATCGCAAGACCCTGCAGCAGATAGTGAGGTCAGCTGAGAAGATCATCGGGGTCTCTCTTCCCGCCATCACGGGCAATTACACTAAACGCAGCATCCACAAAGGAAACAGCATTATGAAGGACCCCATGCACCCCTCATACAATCTTTTCTCCCTCCTGCCGTCTGGGAAAAGGCTCCGAAGCATTCGGGCTCTCACGGCCAGACTACGTAACAGTTTCTTCCCCCAGCTATCAGACTCCTCGATGCCCAAAGCCTGGACTGACACCTTACTGCCCTACTGTCCTGTTTATTATTTATTGTAATGCCTGCACTGTTTTTGTGCACATTATATAGTCCTGTGTAGGTCTGTAGTTTAATGTAGCTTTCTCTGTGTTGTTTTGTTACATAGTTCAGTCTAGTTTTTGTACTATGTCATGTAACACCATGGTCCTGAAAAACGCTGTTTCATTTTTACTATGCACTGTACCAGCAGTTATGGGCGAAATGACAATAAAAGTGACTTGACTTGACTGTATGGCCTGTCTTATCACACCCTCAGCATCCTAAAGGAGTTCATCCAGTTCCAGTTCCAACTCCTTAACGCAGTGTGTTAGAGGTGCATCCAGCTGCAGCTTCTTGCAGATGAAGTTGGCAGGGGCATGGGAAGTCTCGCCCTACCTTCCCACATCCTGCAAGAGGAGAATTCAACTATCCTGTCTGTACTTCTACTGCTCTAACTGTGCAATTATAAAGAAGGAAAGAATAAACTAAAAAAAAATTCTTACTGCAGCTTTTCATCTTCTCTCACTCAAGCCTCTCTTTGTTAAAGCCTCAAATCCCCACTGTAACACCATCCACTCCAACAAAGGCCACTAGCTTATCCCAGCCTTTTATTTGTCCTTGCTAATGAACCCCATTCTCTGACTGGCCACTTTTCAAATGTCAAAACTTCCATGAAACACTGCTTTTTAGTGCACACTCACCAGTCTAAGTGAATCACCTCTTTGCTCGCTCCCAATCTCTGACTGGCCATTGCTCCTTGAGATTATTTGAGACTTTGTTGTAGTGGTCTATGACGTTAGAAAAAGAACTGCCAAAGAGCGACTGGGACCTCCTGACCTCATTCCATCTCAGTCTAACCCTGTCGTCTCTTTACTTGGCATCCTATGCTATCCCAACAAAACAGCACCTCATTTTTCACCAAAGCACAGTGAAGCCTTCAGATAACCAGCCTTACCCGTTTCAGAAAAGACCATTAATGTAAGATAGACCTGAAACATTAACTGTTTCTCTCCACAAATGCTGCTTTATTTGCTGAATATCTAGTGTTCTCTATATTTATTGCAAATTTTTGTATCTATTGTTATATGATTTTCGATTATGACTGTCTCCTCAAGTGGTTGTAGAACTTTCCACAGCATTACTCAAATGTCCTACAGCATTATTTCTTATATAAATAACAAAAAAGGATCAAGCAATTATCTTGCTGTGGTTCCTTGCCATACACAAACCAACTTTGTTTCCTATAATATGCATTCTACGTCTAAACAGACTTCATCTGCTGAGAGGTGGTTTGAGGCACATTGAAGGCATTTCGAACATAACGAAGGTGTAAACACTGTCTTCCTTTTATTTGGATCATACATTGTTCCAAATTGCTAACAAGGATTAAAGTACGATTATGAGAAAATTTTAACTCTGCTTTTAGAATCTTAACCAACAACATCTTTAGAAGATGTCAGTGTTGGTAACTAATTATTTAAATAAAATAAATAAGGATGAATGTGTCACATTCACTGATAATGTCTGTATTATATTTGAATAATTGGCAAAAGATCAGGTTTACCTATCAACAAATCCAAAGTGAATGGGACAATATAAACTAACAGTTGGCAGCAAAGTTTTGTATCAGTTTATGGAGGATACTCTATGCTAAATTAGTCAGAATTGTGATAGTTGGGTCTAGAAGAAACAAATACTGTTTAAAAATGGGTGTAGTTCTTTCCTGGCATATGTAATGAATAAACTCCTCTCGGGCTTCCAGCCAGGTGTAGACATTGATTTTAACCGGTATTTCAATGATAATCTCTGCCATCTTCATCAGGGATGTCATTAGGCCATTATTTATCAGTAAGATGTCAGTTAAAATTGATACCTGTACCAGCTGGAAGCCCAAGAAGAGTTTATTTGTCAAATGCTGTTTAGTTTACAAACCATTAAAACAGGAGTAATGCAACATTCCCAATAAGATCACTTCAAACAACATTTATGCAAAAAACAAACTTTCCTTTTGAGGTTTAGCAGAAAATATCTCAGATCATGATTACACATCCATATTAAGAATATCGGATAACAGGGTAAATATGAAGGCAAATACATTGGAACTTGGTTCTTGGCACAATTAGTACGGTTGAAGCTACCCTCACAGCTCCAGCAATGCTCACCTCCTCTAGTGTCTGTATAGAGTTTGTACTTTGTCCCCAATTATGTGTTAGGTTTTCTCCCATATCCTAAAGAGGCAAGGGTTAGGAGGTTATTATGCCACTACAAATTGCCCTTATTTGTGAAGATAATAGAATCTGGTGGGATTTGAAGAAAAGATGGGGAGAATTAAATCAGATTAGCGTAAGTTTACTATAAACGGGAGTGTGATGGTCAATGTGAACAGTAGTCCTGAAGAGCCTTGATGTGTGACTATGACTTCTATAATACCATGATTCATCACTGCAGCATAATAAGCCTACTATTATTTGTGTAACACACATCACAGAACCGATGAAGGGTCTCGGACCGAAATGTTGACTGTTTATTCTTTTCCATTGATGTTGCCTGGCCTGCTGACCTGCTGTCTTTCTCTTGTTTGGGTTTCCTATTATTTATGTTGTGTTACACAAATGTACAGTAGTTTAAACATATTCAAATGAGTGGGAAAGTAACTAACTGGAATACCATACAATTATTATCAATGGTCCAGCTATCTTTAGTTGTACCTTCAATCCTTTGCTCAAACCACCTCCAGTCTGAGAAGAATATCACATCTTTCCAATCGCTACAATATTCTGTTACTGAATTTGTTGGTGTGTGCTTCATTTGAGGAATAATTTAAATCTGCAGGTATCAAATATTTCCTGCTATAAAGCAAAGCATCTTTACTCTTTCCCAGAAACAATAATCTGTAGATACATAGCCTACCCAGCCACTATGAGAATGACATAATCAGTTACCCTTCCGATAGAGCACTTCATTTAAAAAAATACTATTATTCTACTGTCTCTAAAATCTCTTAAGAGCCAAATTATTTTTTCAATGCTCTTGATTCTTCTGTCAAACTTGATCCACTGCTTCTTTAGAAACCTCTGTTCCCTTTCATAGATTTCACTGTTGATATTCTTTAATTCAAGGGAAGCTTAATAAATGCAAAGGATTTTTTCTTCTGATATCCTAATTTTCTTGGGTATCGAAGGCACTGATGTGCCTAGAAATACATCTTCAATGACAGAATTTAAATCAGTCTTTCCACAATGTTGGAAATTACAGGAAAAAATCTAAAGTTCATCCTATTTATTTATAGATGCAGCGCAAAATGAGCCTTTCGAGTCACATCAACTCACCAAATTAACCCTAGCCTAATCACAGGACAATTTACAGTGACCAATTAACTTACTAACCGGTACAATATGTCTTTGTACTGTGGGAGGAACCCCACACATTTCACGGCCACAACGTACAGAGGACGCTAGGATTGAACTCCCAAAGCTCTGAGCTGTAACAGCGCTTTCACTTAATATTCACACATGCACATTTTATCTGGTAGCATTGGTAATAACTAGCAAAAGCTCATCTTCATTACTACCACCAAGTACCGTGATTAAACAAGACATTAACAAATTATTTTTCATGGAAAATAAAGCAGCAAATCAATTGTTCCAGTTAATTACAACAGCTTATAAAGATGTAAAATACCAGATAATCTTAGAAATTCATCAGGAACCATAATAAACTATGCTACTTGAAACTCATTCAATCTGCCATCTCCCAAGTTAACAAAAAGTCTCCAGCATGAAATTATGTCCGGATGTGATAAAGTACACAGAAAAAGACTTCAAGAATTAATTAACAGTGATTTATTCTGTATTGTGTAGATTTACAGGTTCTAACTGATCTTGAATTATATGGTCAAACTTTTCACATGGAAAAAGGCCACTGAATCAATCAAGGCTATGGTAGTTTATGATAAAGCAATCGCCAATTCCAAAGCCTTATTCTTTCAGCATAGGACTGAATACTATTGTCAAGTGCTCAACCAAGCTTTAGTTTCAACCCAAACAAAGGCATAGTGTTCCAGATTATAATTATTTCCTATATGAAGATTTTTTTCTCTCCATTACATCCTTCGTGCTTCTTATGGCTAAAGTTTTAAATCTGTGGCTCCTATCCTTGAACTATATGTTAATGGAAATAGAATCCCTCTATATACCCTATATACCCAGCTTTATCAAATCTATTTGGGAAGTAACCCTGATTTCTGAAATCTAATCGTGTAACTGAAATCATTCATCCCTGAAACCATTATAGAAAACCTTTTCCATTGTCATTCTGGAAACTTCAGATCCTTCTTAAAGGAGGGTGACAACAATTGGATGCAATATTCTTCCTGTAATAAAACCATAATTTTCAACAGGCTCAACATAACATCTCAATTATTGTATTCAATGTCTCTGTTTATGAAGTCCTGATCCCTTGGTCCATTTTATCCCACTGCATCCTTTCTATTACTGATTCTGCAGAAAACCATCTTCCATCATGAAATATTGGGGGAAAAATATATTAATCCCATAGGTCTACTGAAATGGGTTTCCTCCCAAGTATAATTTGGAACAAATACTATCCACAAACTTTGAAACATTTTGAATGTCTACTTGAACAGCTTTAACCAAGAATAGTTCTGCACATTTCATGTGTTGCATAGTATGCTTAAGTTTATAAATAGAAAGGAACTCAAAATTTATACTTTGCATCAGGAAAGATACTTATTAATTACATATTTGCATTATTCAGTTAGTGAACTTTGGCAGCAAATCAGCCAATTTAATATGCAAACAGTAAGTTACTTTGGCATAATAATATACAGTACAATGATGTGCGGTGGTAGAAATTTGCTCACTACCCATTTCACTCAGCAACATTCTTATTATTTTTATTATTCAACATTGCCTTATTCTTTAAGAGTAACTACTACAGAGACAATGTTATATGGGCTGATTCTGAAGGAAAATTCTTATTCACAAAAGTGCTCATACATCTAGTAATCAGCTCAAAGCCATTTGTAAAAACAAAGAGACAGGCTGCCTACATCAAGACAGACAGAAGTCAGGTTCTACTACTCATATGCATCTTTAACCTGTTTTGCAAAACAGATAACAGCAATGGTAAAATTCACAGGCTTTAAGCAATTTATCAGACAAATAAATTATATATGTTTTGAGCATACTTTAGTTTGTAAAAGGACTCAGCTTAATAGTCTCCCGAGAATGCATACCATTCATAGTTTTGCTTCAGATGATATAAAGCAGTGCATATAAGGCAGAAAAATACACAAGAGGTCATTACAAGGGACATTTAAAAATCTGTTACATAATTTACTGCTAAACCAAACATTAATTTGTTGAAATTCTCTGCTTTACATCTACTGTACAGAATGCAGTGCCTTCTTCACATTGCTCCTTAATAGACCAGACATATTTAATCTCATTCAATAATCTCCAAGAAACTTAAATTAAAGGCACACACAGCCACATGACATTACACAAACACTAAGATGCACATTACAGGCTTTGAACCATGAAGGTCATTTGAAAAACAAATTGATACAGGGCTCCAATGCAGCACTTCTAAAAATGCAGTAATACTCTGTGACCACAAGGTGTCAGGAGATCAGTATACTATTGTCCTTCACTTCCAATGATGACCTCTTAGCCAAAAGCTATTTCTTGCTTGTTACAGCAATTATCCAGAATATATAAGAACATACAATTTGACCTATTCAGGAAAAGTAATTGCATTATATTTTGCTTTGATACACCTTATTTGTTAATTAAATATGCTCTATGACAAGATCAATACATTCATGAGAAAAAAAGGTTAGAGAGACACCAAATCCTTTAAGACTTCAACCAGAATAAAATAATTACCTCTTTTACATTAGTTATGTATAGCTTGTCATGTTTTCTTTTGACAATGAAACCAGAAAGGATACATAGACCACCAATAAATGCATTCAGTTTCTGCTGAAAATTAGTTCAATATTGAACACTGATAATCAATAATTTATTTATAGAAAACAGATTCAGATTAATATTGAAACCATACTGTAAATGCATATATACTTCGTAACAAAAGTATATTAAGCTGTGGATAACGAATTCAGCATTCTGCTTGATACATGCAGGAAGAAGATCAAAAATTATTTCTATAGACACCATCATAAGCAAGAGTTAGAGGCCAAGAAAATATTATGAAGAAAGACAAGTCCAACCGGTAACTATAACTTACCACTTACATATTACTGAAATTATGTTGTTCATCCCAGTGCAATGTTACATCATTTGTATTGGCAAGTTCCAAATCAATACACAATAACAAAATCTGATCTGTCATTAGAGGTTCTCAGTCATTACAGTTAATTTATGAATTAAGTCATTAAGAAGCATTCCCCTAATAGCACCCCAAAATGAATTAAAAACTTTACATTGCTACTTCATATACCTATTAGAAAATAAATTCAAATGTAAAATTCATTTACACTGAAACTTTATCATTGAAGATATTTATACTTATTGATATAACATTTTAACTTTGAATTAAAATTAAGGAGGCAGAATATCCCAAACAGAGATAGAACTAAGAGTTGTAGGATTTCATCTACAATTTAACCTTGGCACTGCATAGATTTAAGAACTGCTGATGCAGATTTTCCCGTAAGTTCAAAATAAATTAAAGTAGTAAATTTGTCATGGTTTTAAAAAATGACAAGCTCCAAATATTAAAAAATCACCAACCAGGTGATAGAATATATTTTTGCCACACCGAGTGTGACTTACAGCTGAAAATAAAAGATGGCAGGATACAGGTTTGGTCTGGTTGGATCACCAAAAGCAGAGCAGACTTGAGCTGATGTCTTCCCTTTCCCCTTCTGCTTGCTGCAATGCCCTTCCTCTTGGAAGCATAGCATAGCTTTATACACTTCCAGCAGGTCCAGGCCCATCTAGTCCAACAGAGCAGAGTACAACTCTGCTGCCAAGCTGTCACTTCCAGAAGTTTTATTTGTGCCAGTCAGCTCCCTGAAGGTCAGTGGCTGATTCAGATTCACCTGGTTGCTATCATCTATCAGCTCCATGATAAAGGATAGGAAATTCTAGGAGGCTGTGTTGTTTGTAAGCCTTTTTGTCATCCAGGCCTACATAGAAGGATCTGCAGTTCCTTCATATGTCTGTGAGAGAGGATGTTACTCTTCCTTAAGGCAGTGGATCTGAGCTGCCCCAGTGAAACCCTTGGAAGAAATGTGAGCACATCTCATCCTACTTCACAGAAGACAACCCTGGAAAAGAAGACAATCTTGAATGATTCAGAGGTAAAGAGCATAGCTTGTCAGGTTGTCTCCTCATATCCACCTGTCAGCTGCAGAGGAGAAGTTGCTCTGCCTCTGCCATGTTTTCTGAACACTTTTGCAGATGAAGAACTTTTTAATGTTCTCTTTGGTTGTTTGCCACCCGTGAATCAGAGAGTCAAAGAGGACCTTTAAAGTTCTCCAACTTGTATAATCTTTATTAGTTTGTAAATATCCTCTAAGGTCCACAGCTTGATATTCAACTTTCACATCCTCCTGTCTGCCTTCTCGTGGTCCTGTGACAGGAGGCACTAGACAGAGAACACTAGTGTGACATCAATTGATCTGATTGCAGCTGCCAACAATAAAAGGAGGAAATCTATCACGAACCATAATGGCTGCTTGTTCACGTCAGAGTAGTTTGAAGCTGTGCTTCACCTGCAGTGGTACTAAAGGCATCACACAACTTTGCATCTTTAACTATTTCTATTAGCTGCATTCCGTTCCCTGTTGGCACTGCTGGATTGTCCAGCTGTATCAAACTTACAGTTGAAGCTGCTGGCCAGAATGATTGATAGTTCCAGAGCTGGGAGCAACTGGAGGACAGCCAGCCAGCCACTTGCTCACCAAGGGCACGGTCTACACATTAATTAGCCAGAGCAAAGTATTACAGTACTTTATATCTGGCACAAGGAGCTGCCTAGCCACCATCCCTTCAGTGATCGAGAAGTTGTCCCCCATGGCAGATGCACAGCTATTATTTTCCAGTCACCACAACCGATCATACGGATAATTCCTGGGACGACCACTGCCACCACCTCCAATAGTTTCAGAGGTGTGGCAGCCCATGCTCCTATTGAAAGTCATATTTGCTTTGAATTTAAGAAAAGTAGTGTGAGCTGTCTTATTGACTGACACCCAGTAGCACTCACATCTACAGTAATGAAATGCTTTGAGAGGTTGGTCATAGCTAGAATCAAATCCTGTCTCAGCAAGAACTTGGACCCACTGCAACTTGCCTAATGCCGTAATAGGTTTACAGCAGACACAATCTCAATAGCTCTTCACATGGCCTTAGATCACCTGAATGATACAAACACCTATATCAAGATGCTGTTCGTAGACTACAGCTCAGTGTTTAACACCATTATTCCCACAGTCCTGATTGATAAGCTATAGAACCTGGGCCTCTGGACCTCCCTCTGCAATTGGATTCACAGCTTCCTACTGGAAGACCACGAACTGTGTGGATTGGTAATATCTCCTCCTCGCTGACGATCAATACTGGCACACCTCAGGGTTGTGTGCTTATCTCACCTCTACTCCCTCTATACCCATGACTGTGTGGCTAGGCATAGCTCAAATACCATTTATAAATTTGCTGGTGATACAACCATTGTTGGTAGAATCTCAAATGGACATGACAGGGCGTACAGGAGCGAGATATATTAGCTAGTTGAGTGGTGTTGCATCAACAACCTTGCAGCCAACGTCATTAAGACCAAAGAGCTGATTGTGGACTTCAAGGGTAAGATGAGGGAATATGAACCAATCCCTAGAGGGATTAGAAGTGGAGAGAGTAAGCAAATTCAAATTCCTGGGTGTCAAGATCTCTGAGGATCTCGCCTGGTCCCAAAATATCGATGCAGATATAGAGAAGGCAAGACAGCAGCTACATTTGATTAGGAGATAGAAGAGATTTGTTTTGTCACCTAAAACACTCAAACTTCTATGGATGAATGATGGGGAGCATTCTAACAGGTTGCATCACCGTCTGGTACAGGGGTTCTACTGCACAGGACCAAAAGAAGCTACAGAAAGTTGTAAAATTAGTCAGCTCCATTTTGGGTACTAGCCTCTGTAGTATCCAAGACACCTTCAAGGAACTGTGCCTCAGAAAGGCAGTGTCTATTATTAAGGTCTGGATTCTCAAATGCAGTCCAGTATCAATTAGCCTGAGCCCTCATACTCAGAGTTTGACTGTTATTTGGGTGCAGGTACCAGAAATGGCCTTCATGAGCATGTGACAGTGCAGATGGTGCCACTTCAAGGTTAGTGTGTTCCTGTTTTGAACTCTGCCTCTGAATGTTCTGCATCTTCCATCAGTCAGAATTGGGGTGGGTTGGACTCATTGCTGTTCCTAACGGCTTCTATATTGGTCCCGGTCTCCCAAAGTTGGGATGCATTGTATGCTGTGCTATTCTGAATCTCCCAGAGGTGGGGGCCCAATGACCTCTGTACTGCTCCTGGCCTCATAGAACTTGGGGGACAGGGGAGTGACAGGCTGTATTCTCCACTTGTCTGTTGGCACACCTCCTCTTCATTCCCTCTAGAAAGTTGCTTCCTCTCCCAACATTGTTGAGTTTTCATACTTCCTCCATCCTCCATTGTGGAAAGACGCTGGCGTCTGTTGCATTTCCCTTCCAATTACTTACACTCTCATAAATTAGTTGTCTTTTTGGTAGTGTCTTTTGAGAATTCAGAATCAGGTTTATGCTGTGCATATGCTGTGAATTTTTTTTTTGCAACAGCAGTACATTATAATACATAATTATTAAAACTATAAATTACAATAAATTATAATAACACACAAACAATTGTACTCTGTCTTCACTTAACACATTGTTTAATCATTCACAATCCAGGCTGGAAAAAGTGAACCCTTGTATTTAGTAACTGGCAGCAACAACCTCTACCAAACATTTCCTGTAGCTGCTGATCAGACTTGCACAACAGCAAGGAGGAATTTTAGACCATCACACCACACAAAACCGTTTTGGTTCATCAATATTTCTAGGATACCTTGCATAAACTGTGCTCTTCAGGTCATGCCACAGCATCTCAAATGGGTTAAGGTCTGGACTCTGACTTGGCCATTCCAAAACACAATTCTTTTTCTTTTTAAACCATTCTGTTATTGATTTACTCTTGTGTTTTGCATCACTGTCTTGTTGTATCATCCAACTTCTATTAAGTTTTAGGTGATAGACTGCTACCTAGATATTCTCCAGTAAAATGACTTGATACAGTTTTGAATTCATTACTCCTCAATGATGACAAGCTGTCCAGGCCCTGAGGTAGCAAAGCAGCCCAAATCATGATGCTCCTTCCACCATTCTTCACAGAAGGATGATGTTCTGTGTTTTTTCCTCTAAACATAGCAATGCTCAATTCTGCCACAAAGTTCAACTTTTGGTGGTCTTTTGCAAACTTGACACCTGCAGCAGATCTTTTTGGGGAGAGCAGTGGTGTCCTTCCATGAACACCATTCTTCTTCAGTGCTTTTCTGATAGTGGACACATGAACAGAGTCTAGCAAATTCTACGGATTCCTGCAGGTCTTCTGTCATTACCTTTGGGTTCTTTTTCAGCTTTTACAGCATTGCACATTGTGCTCTTGGTGTGATCTTTGCAGGAAGCCCACTCCTAGGGAGAGTAGCAACAATATTGCTCTATTTATAGACAACTTCCCTTACTGCAGACTGATGAATACTCAGGTCTTTAGAAATGCTTTTGTAGCCTTTTACAGCTTTGTGCATCTCTACAATTCTTCTAAGGTCCCTTGAAAGTCGTTTTGATCGAGGAATGGTGCACATAAGCAAATCTTATTTGAGAAGAGTGGGCTGTGTCAGTAACCTGACTTTGTGTGCCTTTTTTTAAAAATAGGGCAGGGCACCTCTGCAACCCACACCTCTAATCTCATTGATTGGAACACCTGACTCCAAATAGCTTTTGTAGAAAGCATTACCCCAGAGGTTCACATACTTTTTGAATCTAGACTGTGATTGTTTAAATGGTGTACTCAGTATTGATGAGAAGTACGATTGTTTGTGTATTATTAGTTCAGGCAGGAGGTGTTTGTCTATTATTGTGACTTTGATGAAGATCAGACCACATTTTATGAATAATTAATGTAGATATCCAGGTAACTGCAAAGGGTTCACAAATTTTTTCTTGCAACTGTATGTTTTTTCTTCCCTCCCCCATGGGTAGTGCATTTTTCCTCTCAATCCCAAGTCCTCTACCTGAGGTCTCGGAGCTTGAGGGTTCAGCATAGTATCCTTGCTGTTTCTAGTAGTGTGCTCTTCTGGACTGAGATCTCAGATTTTGTTTGTGAGATTTGTTGGAGCCACTCTCCTAGTCCAGGTGTCACAGCTCCACGTGCTCCTATTACCATCAGGATTACTCTGGCTTTAACCCTCCACATCCATTCAGTCTGCTCTTTCAAGCCCTTGTATTTCTCCAACTTTTCATATTCTTTCTTCCTGATGTTAATGTCATTTGGGATTGCCACATCTATTACTATTGCTTTCTTCTGTTCCTTGTTCAATATTACTCTGTCTGGTTGGTTTGTCAATAACTGCTTATCAGCTGGTATCTGGAAGTCGCACAGGATCTTAGCTCTGTCGTTCTCCACTACCTTCTCGGGTGTTTCCCATTTGGACTTGGGAGTGTCCAATCCATACTCAGCGCAGATGTTCCTGCACATAGTTCCTGCAACCTGGATGTGCCATTCAGTGTATGCTGTCCCTGCCTACATCTTGCACCTTGCTACTATGTGCTGGATGGCTACAGCTGATTCCTATATACAAATTAAATAAGTCATGCAAAAAGAGGGAAAAATACTGAGTTTCATGTGTTTGTTCTCCATTCAGAAATCTGATGCAGAAAGGAAGAAGCTATTCCTGAGACTTCTTCCATCACTTGCCATTCCCCTTATCCTGCTGCCATCCTCTCCTCCACTGCCTCTTCCTTTTGGGAAGGTCATAGAGGCTGGCTTCTGAGGTTTGAAAGCTTGGGGTAGACAGTCTCTCTTCATTCCTAGTCTCAGTCTCTGCTAGACCTTCTGCAACAGTAGGAGGTGTGCCAGCATTCTTCTGGGAGTTATTGGTGTCCGCTTCCCTTTTACTGCCTGAGCAATAGGTACAGACACATTTCAGGTAGCCTTGTAGAGATGGCCTGTCTCTAGGCACAGGTTGCAAATTTTGCTTTTTCTGTAGTCCTTGATCTAGTGGCCTTCCTGCTTGCAGTTCTTGCAGATGACTGCAATGGACTGGGCAGGCACGTGTCCACATTTGTTGCAGTTAAAACAAAGCCTGGATTGTCCTGCAGATAACTCATACTCACAGTTTTTTTCTGATGGCAAACACTGAGGGTGTGTGTATGATGGCTTTATTTACATCCACCCCAAGTTTAACCTTCACCTGGCAATTGCTGGTCCAGATCCTTGATCTCAATGGAATTTTCTATTCCATCAACACAACAAACCAGGAAGGTGAGGATACCCATAACAAGCATTTGTGGATTAAAACTGTGCACTGTTATCTCACATTGGGTGGTGAAGGTGAAGAGTGACTGTACCTTCAGCAGTGACAAAGGAAACTTGGCCCCCTCTCCAAAACGTCTGTAGTATCTTCTGCCATCCCACCAGGTACTTGAAGGTAATGTCAAAGTACACATTGCCTGGGAAGTCCTGGAGGCAATAAATGTCCTCTCCTCAAACTTGCAGCACTCCAACAGGACCTCCTTGATGAAGAGATCCCTGGAGAAGGAGTTCCCCTCACTCTGATCCCTCACTGTCACTCTGACAGTATTTTAAATCCCCTGTCTTCCTTGTCACAGCAGGCATCTTGATGGAACTGTATAGTTAAGTAGGTTTAGTTGCTGGGAAGAAGTATTAAGATGGTTTTTCAATCTGCATTAGGCTTTATCCCTACATTAGCAACTTAAACTCTGAACAGAAAACCATTTGATCATGAAGAGTCACTGATGTGTTCCTTCTTCAACTTCTCCCGTAAATCCACTCCATGATTATCATCCTGGGAGAGCAGCTGCAGTGATCACCAATTCTCCCTGCAGGTAAACTTGCTGACAATGAGATAACCTTTCCCACCAATTCTTCCCTGTCAGGTTAGTATCAATGTTCCTAACAATCATTCTCCTGGAGACCCTTTTGATACGGTCTTCCAAATTCAAAGTACATCACATTTTTATGCACATAACATCAAAGAAAACAGTAGGTGATTCAACAAACACTTGAAAATCTGCAGATGCTGGAAATCCAAAGCAACACGGACAAAATGCTGGAGGAACTTAGCAGGTCAGGCAGAGTAAACAGTTGACGTTTCTGGCAGACACCCTTCATCAGGACTGGAAAGAAACATGAGAAATCAAATGGGTGGAGGGGAGGACGTAGTATAAGGTGGCAGGTGATAGGTGAAACCAGGAGAGGGAGGAAGGGTGAAGTAAGAGCTGAGTAGTTGATTAGTAGATAAAAAGAGAAAGAGATACAGTGATAAAGTAGGTGATTCAATACAATTTCAATAATTACAATAACAACAGTTACTTCAATATTTTGAGTCCAACAATGCTTCCAATAAGTTACTGTACATATCTAAAATGGGAGACACTTCTGAATGTTCAAACACATTTACTGGGATAAAGTAATTCACAAGGATGATCTAAAGGCTTCTGCATAGAAGTATAGAAATACATATCCCAATTATTGATAAACCAAATATGTCCGTGATCATGTCTGTCAGTAACAATATCAGTATAGTCTGCAAACTTCTTTGAGCTCAATCACAATAGTGTAAAATAACTTTACACAGAACACATTAATTTGGTATGGAATAAATAGAGAACACAAAGTATGAAATTTAAATATTTTATTGCTGAATATAAAATTTAAGGTTGAACATAATTTACAATGAATGCTTATGCATTTTTGAATGAAAGTGTATATGCATTATTTGCATTTTATAATCATGATCTGTAACATAGACAGTGAATGAGCACCTGTACAGCATCACCATGGGAGCATTCTTACCTCCAAGTCAGAAAGTAATAGCTCAACTCCAACTTCAAAGATAATGAGCATAATATTAGTCTGTCATATGCTAAAACGTTCAGAGGTTGTAAAAAAAGAATCCACCTTTCTGATAAGTTTCTTCCTTTTCAAGGAAAAATGAAGGATTTCTCAAGGGAATTCTATTGTTGTGACCAAATAACAATGCCAAAAAGATTGCCTGCTCAATTATTTCCCTGTTGGTTATACAACCCAATACAAAATGCCTGTCCTGTAGTTCTTTCTTGGGCTGAATATCCATCAGTAATGAAAACAGTTAAATACAAGTTCTGTCATTCAGTATGTCAAATCATATTAACATACATATGGAAAACAGGAGTTCAATGTAACATCCCCTCAGTTCTAAACTCCAAACCCTAAGCCTTTGTACCTCCCTCTGCAACTGGATCCTTGACTTCCTCAGAGGGAGACCACAGTCTATGAGAATTGATAATATCTGCTAATAGCTGACAATCAACACTGGCACACCTGTAGGATGCAAGCTTAGCCCACTGCTCTACTCTCTGTACACCTAAAATTTGTGTGGCTAAGCACAGCTCAAGCAACATCTATAAATTTGTTAGTGACACGACTATTGTTGGCAGAATTTCAGGTGGTGACGCGGTGGTGTACAGGAGTGATGTAGATCACCTGCTTCAGTGGTGTTGCAGACCAAGGAATTGATTGTGGACTTCAGGAAGAGGATGTCAAGGGAACACACACCAATCTTCATCAAGGGATCAGTAATGGAAAGAGTGTGCAGTTTCAAATTCCTAGGTGTCAACATCTCTGAAAATCTATCCTAGGCCCAACGTATTAATGCAATTACAACAAAAACATGACAGCAGCTATGCTTCATTAGTTTGATGTGACAGCCTGTCACCAACAACACTTGCAAATTTCTACAGATGTACTATGGAGAGCATTCTACTTGGTTTCATTACTGTCTGGTACAGAGGGCCATTGCATAGGATCGGAAAAGGCTGCAGAAAGTTGTAACCTCAGCCAACTCCATCGTGGTCACCAGCCTCCTCAGCATCGAGGACATCTTCAACAGGCAATGCCTCAAAAAGGTGGCATCCATCATTAAAGACCCCATCACCTAGGACATGCCCTCTTCACATTGCTACCACCAAGGAGTTGATACAGGAGCATAAAGACACACAAAGTTTCAGAAACAGCTTCTTCCCCTCCATCAGATTTCTGAATGGACTATGAACTTATAAAACACTACCTCACTTTTTTTTCCTGTCTTTTGCACATATACACACACATGTTCACATACATACATGTAAGATTCTGAAGTTTTATCCCTGTCACATAGGTAGTATTGGTGGACCTTTACCCAACAATTATTCTTCCTCACAATCCAAAGAAGTCTTTCACAGATGAGTATCTAGACTGTACCATAAGGTTTGTATCTAAACTAAGTAATTTATCCTTTAAAGACAATTAATATTTTATGTATTAAGCCTTATTTATTCTTGACAGAGATCTGATAATGACTACAGTATATAATGACTATAAACATGCAGATAGGTAAGAAGCAAACTTACCTATTTAATACAGGAGCAAGCTTTAACTGTTGACTGTGCAAAGAGATTCTTTGTCTAAAGATTTTGTACTTGTATGAAAGTAAGTGGTTGAGCAGCAGCACTATTTGGCAGGGAAGCTTCAAATCAACTTTCCCTGCAACCCTGGTGATGGAGAGGTGGAGTTGAGGTCAGGGAGTGGGATAGGTGGCACAAAGTAATCAGTTCTGAAAAAAGTCAGCTAACATTTAATTTACACTTTGGTTCACAAAACCATGTTGCAGAAAATGCAACTCATTTAAACTCATTTATGTAGAAGCCTGAGAAAATAAATGTTTATGTTGAAAGATTGCTATCTGAATTCAACATTAATACATTCTATCAATTTAAGTCCTATGGACAGTGTAGCTGACAAAGACTATCTGTATTTAAGTATTTAATGTAAACAAATAAATGCACTTTACTTTCCAGCTCAACCTAGAGAAAATAGTGGATGTTACAGGCAAGAGAATTAATTGAATCATAGGTCGCTACAGCATAGAATTAGGCCTCACCAACATCTTATACAATTTTACCATAACATCCCAACTCCTGAACTTCAAGTAATTATGGACCAGTATTCTAGTATCTTTCTGTTTTGCCACACTCCTCAGTGCCCTAGAACAGAGTGCAATATCTCACACGTGTCTGCATTAAATTTCATTTGCCATTTTCAGTCCATCTTTCCAGCTGGTCCAGATCACACTGCAAACTTTGATAGTCTTCCCTGCTTCCCTGGGACATCTCAGATCGGGTGCAGGCTATTCTTGAGAACGAGGGCATGAACCCAGATGTAGTGGTCCATGTAGGGACCAACGATGTAGGTAAGGTGAGTGAGGGGGTCCTGCTTAGAGAGTTCAGGGAGTTAGGAGTGAAGCTGAAAGGCAGGACCTCCAGGGTGACAATCTCGGGATTGCTACCTGTGCCACGTGCGAGTGAGGCGAAGAATAGAATGATTATGCACATTAATACGAGGCTGAGAGCATGGTGCAGGAAGGAAGGGTTCAGGTTTTTGGATAATTGGTCTTTGTTCCAGGGACATTGGGATCTGTTTCGAAGGGACGGTCTACATCTGAACCGGAGGGGTACTAACATTCTTGCAGGAATGTTTGCCAGTGCTGCTCGGGGGGGGTTAAACTAGATGTGCAGGGGGCAGGGATCCAGATCCAGAGGGTTGGTCAGAAGGAGCATGGGGTTAAATGTGTAGAAGGTTTGGGTGATCTTGAGAAGGTCATCAAAATTCAAGGTGCAATTAGCCCGATGGAAGTTCAAGGAGCTGGGTTAGGTACAATAGACAGTGTTTTAAGCAAAGAGAGGAGGAATGGGCTAAGAATTCTATACTTGAATGCGCGTAGTGTCAGAAATAAGACAGATGAGCTTGAAGCTCAGATGAAAATGGGAAACTACGATATTGTTGGGATAACGGAGACATGGCTGCAAGGGGATCAGGCCTGGGAATTGAGTGTACCAGGGTGTACGTGCTATCGTAGAGACAGAAATATGGGAAGAGGGGGTGGGGTGGCCCTGTTGGTGAGGAATGAGATTCAGTCCTTAGCAAGAGGTAACTTGGGAACAGGGGAAGTAGAGTCTGTGTGGATTGAGCTGAGGAACAGTAAGGGTAAAAAGACCCTAATTGGGTGTTGTGTACAGGCCCCCAAACAGTAGCGTGGATATTGGGTACAAGTTGATTAGGGAGTTAACATTGGCATGTGCTAAAGGTAATGCAGTCATTATGGGAGATTTCAACATGCAGGTGAACTGGGAGAATCAGGTAGGTGCTGGACCCCAGGATAGGGAGTTTGTGGAGTGTCTAAGGGATGTATTTTTGGAACAGCTTGTGCTTGAGCCAACCAGGAACGAGGCTATTTTGGACTTGGTGATGTGTAATGAACAGGAATTGATAAGTGATCTTGAAGTAAAGGAGCCATTAGGAAGTA
This sequence comes from Hypanus sabinus, assembly GCF_030144855.1. Taxonomy (NCBI): domain Eukaryota; kingdom Metazoa; phylum Chordata; class Chondrichthyes; order Myliobatiformes; family Dasyatidae; genus Hypanus; species Hypanus sabinus. Next base: position 45,727,578 of record NC_082708.1, on the reverse strand, counting down.
GTGATCATAACATGATAAGTTTTTATCTACAATTTGAGAGGGATAAGGGCAGATCAGAGGTGTCAGTGTTGCAATTAAATAAAGGAGACTACTGAGCCATGAGGGAAGAGCTGGCCTAAGTTAAATGGGCGGATGCCCTGGCATGAAAGACAGTGGATCAGCAGTGGCAGATATTCTTGGGGTAATACAAAAGATGCAAAAGCAGTTCATTCCAATGAGAAGGAAGGATTCAAAGAGGGGGAAGGGGCAACAGTGGTTGACAAAGGAAGTCAGAGATTGTATAGCATTAAAGAAAAAGAAGTATGACAGGGCTAAGATGAATGGGAATTCAGATGATTGGGAAAGTTTTAAGGAACAGCAGATCTTAACTAAAAAAGCAATACGGAGGGAAAAAATCAGGTATGAGCTCAGTCTAGCCAGGAATATAAAAGGGGATAGCAAAAGCTTTTTTAGCTATGTGAAGAGAAAGAAGATAGTTAAGAACAATGTTGGCCCCTTGAAGAATGAATTGGGAGAAATTGTTATGGGAAACAGGGAAATGGCAACAGAATTTAATGCGTACTTTAGATCTGTCTTCACCAGGGAGGACACAAGCAATCTCCCTGATGTATGGATGGGCCAGGGTCATAAGATATCAGAGGAATTGAGACAGATTGACATTAGGAAAGGAACTGTGATGAGTAGACTGGTAGGACTGAAGGCTAATAAATCCCCGGGTCCAGATGGTCTGCATCCGAGGGTTCTAAAAGAGGTGGCTCAGGAAATTGCGGATGCATTGGTAATCATTTTCCAATGTTCCTTAGATTCAGGATCAGTTCCTGAAGATTGGAGAGTGGCTAATGTTATCCCACTTTTCAAGAAGGGAGGGAAGGAGAAAACGGAGAACTAACGTGCCTAACGTCAGTCGTGGGGAAGATGCTTGAGTCCATTATTAAGGTCGAAATAGTGGCACATCTTGATGGCAGTAATAGGATTAGGCCGAGCCAGCATGGATTTACCAAGGGCAAATCATGCTTGACTAATCTGTTGGAGTTTTTTGAGGGTGTAACAAGGATGTTAGACGAGGGTAAGCCAGTGGATGTAGTGTACCTAGATTTTCAGAAGGCATTCGATAAGGTGCCACATAGGAGATTGGTGAGTAAAATCAGAGCTCATGGCATTGGGGGCAGGGTTTCAACATGGATAGAAAACTGGTTGGCAGATAGAAAGCAAAAGGTAGCAGTGAATGGGTGTTTCTCGGACTGGCTGGAGGTGACTAGTGGGGTACCACAGGGCTCTGTATTGGGACCACAGCTCTTTACGATTTATGTCAACGATTTAGATGAGGGCATTGAAAACTATATCAGCAAGTTTGCTGATGATACTAAACTGGGTGGCAGTGTGACATGCGAAGAGGACGTTAGGAGGATACAGGGAGACTTGGATAGGCTGGGTGAGTGGGCAGATACTTGGCAGATGTCATTCAATGTGAATAAATGTGAAGTTATCCACTTTGGAAGCAGGAACAAGAGGGCAGAGTATTGTCTGAACGGTGTAGAGTTAGGTAAGGGAGAAATGCAAAGAGACCTAGGAGTCCTAGTTCATCAGTCAATGAGCAAGTGCAACAGGCAGTGAAGAGGGCAAATGGAATGTTGGTCTTTATTACAAGGGGAATTGAGTACAAGAGCAAGGATGTCCTTTTGCATTTGTACAGGGCCCTGGTGAGACCACACCTGGAATATTGTGTACAGTTTTGGTCTCCAGGTTTAAGGAAGGACATTCTGGCAATTGAGGAAGTTCAGTGTAGATTCACTAGGTTGATTCCTGGGATGGCAGGGCTGTCTTACGCAGAGAGATTGGAGAGATTGGGCTTGTACACGCTGGAATTGAGGAGATTGAGAGGGGATCTGATTGAAACGTTTAAGATAATTAAAGGATTTGATAGGATTGAGGCAGGAAATATGTTCCAGATGTGGGGAGAGTCCAGTACCAGAGGGCATGGATTGAGAATAAGAGGTCAGTTATTTAAAACAGAGTTGAGGAAGAGCTTCTTCTCCCAGAGAATTGTGGAGGTGTGGAATGCACTGCCTCGGAAGATGGTGGAGACCAATTCTCTGGATGCTTTCAAGAAGGAGCTAGATAGGTATCTTATGGATAGGGGAATCAAGGGATATGGGGATAAGGCAGGGACTGGGTATTGATAGTGAATGATCAGTCATGATCTCAGAATGACGGTGCAGACTCGAGGGGCCGAATGGTCTACTTCTGCACCTATTGTCTATTGCTTTCTGGTGTTATCAGTAAATTTGCTGATCCAATTTGCCACATTACCGTCAAGATCAACGATATAGATGGCAAACAACAACAGTCCTAGCACCGACCCCTGAGGCATACCACTCTGCTCGAGCCACTGCAAATTTGCACTTATTCAGGCAAGCAGACAATATTCCATTACCATTGATAACTTATGCATTGTAGATCCAGTAAAAGACTATGGGATATTAAGAGGCAAGTCACTCACAGCAGGATCACCATTCTCTGAACTACTCATGTGGTTGATTTCTTGTCAATGGTCACTCCCATGATGAGGACAGTGAGTTGGTGATAGTTGTGACATTATACATCAAAGGTAGGTGTTTTGACTTTCTCTAGTTATACAGTTAATGTCTGTCATTTTGTGAAATGGATGTCAATTGCCACTTCAGTTCCTTCCACAATTCTCTAAGCTGAATGATCCTGGCAATACCCACACTGGGCAATTAGTTAGTGTGTTAAGTGCTGCTTGTTGGCATTAATGATTAATGATAAAGAATCATAAGGTCAAAATCAAAGTTGTCCAGCATAGAAACAGGTTTTTCAACCCAACATGTTCATGCTGACCTTTTCACTTTTCTACACTAATTTTATGTGCCTGTATAAGCTCTACATTCTTCTGTGCCTCGCCTAGTTTGCTGGTGACTCATCCACATGGTTGAGTAGATGATATAACCATACAGGAAAAGCATATATGTTACTGAGAACCCAACCAGCATGCATTTACTTGTCCCCTCTATCTAGCTATCTGAATATCTACTGAAATCTGTCAACTACTACTTACCATTCTCAAATCCAGGCTAATAATAGATTTTAACATTTTCTCTACCTCTAGTCTTTTGGTGATATAATGCATGTTTATTTTTTCCAGTCCTGTCTTCGATGATAGGATATGGATGGTGAACATAACCTATTGTGTGCTTTAATCAAAGCCCTGAATAATTACAGCAGAATTCCCTACTCTTGTAGTTCATTCTTCTAGTATTAATGACCAATGGTAGGTAATATTCTCTTTTTCCCTCTGTCTGCCATTTCAGATATTCCATTGCTCCCCCTCAGTATACCCCACTTGTTACCCAGATTACCCATTCACTCAGCTTGCCTATGACCTTCCTACCTATCATTTCATTAGGAAACTCAAACTCTTCAAAGTAGTTCACACAGATTGTAAGTAAGTAACATCCCAACAATAATTATCAAGCCTCCACAAGATTCTCAAGTCAAGTCACTTTTATTGTCATTTCAACCATAACTGGTGGTACAGCACATAGTAAAAATGAGACAATATTTCTTCAGGACCATGGTGTTCCATGACACAGTACAAAAACTAGACTGAACTACCTAAAAAACAACACAGAAAAAAACTACACTAGACTACAGACCTACCCAGGACTGCACAAAACAGTGCAGGCATTACAATAAATAATAAACAAGACAATAGGGCAGTAAGGTGTCAGTCCAAGCTCTGGATATTGAGGAGTCTGATAGCTTGGGGAAGAAACTGTTACATAGTCTGGTAGTGAGAGACTGAATGCTTCGGAGCCTCTTCCCAGACAGCAGGAGGGAGAAGAGTTTGTATAAGGGGTGCATGGGGTCCTTCATAATGCTGTTTCCTTTGCGGATGCAGCGTGTAGTGTAATTGTCCGTGATGGCGGGAAGAGAGACCCCGATGATCTTCTCAGCTGACCTCACTATCCGTTGCAGGGTCTTGCGATCTGAGATAGTGCAATATCCAAACCAGGCAGTGATGCAGCTGCTCAGGATGCTCTCAATACAACCCCTGTAGAATGTGATGAGGATGGGGAGTAGGAGATGGACTTTCTTCAGCCTTCGCAGAAAGTACAGACACTGCTGGACTTTCTTTGCTATGCAGCTGGTGTTGAGGGACCAGGTGAGATTCTCTGCCAGGTGGACACCAAGAAATTTGGTGCTCTTAACGATCTCTACCGAGGAGCAGTCGATGTTCAGCGGGGAGCCCTCCTGAAGTCAACAATCATCTCTTTTGTTTTGTTCACATTAAGAGACAGGTTGTTAGCTCTGCACCAGTCCGTTAGCTGCTGCACCTCCTCTCTGTAAGCTGACTTCGTCGTTCTTGCTGATGAGACCCACCACGGTGCTGTCATCGGCGAACTTGATGATATGGTTCGAGCTGTGTGTTGCAGCACAGTCGTGGGTCAGCAGAGTGAACAGCAGTGGACTGAGCACACAGCCCTGGGGAGCTCCCGTGCTCAGTGTGATGGTGTTGGAGATGCTGCTCCCGATCCAGACTGACTGAGGTCTCCCAGTCAGGAAGTCTAGGATCCAGTTGCAGAGGGAGGTGTTCAGGCCCAGTAGGCTCAGCTTTCCAATCAGTTTCTAAGGGATGATTGTGTTGAATGCTGAACTGAAGTCTATGAACTGCTTTTGAATGTATGTGTCTTTTTTGTCCAGGTGGGTGAGGGCCAGGTGGAGGGTGGTGGCGATGGTGTCGTCTGTTGAATGGTTGAGACGGTACGCAAACTGCAGGGGCTCCAGTGAGGGGGGCAGCAGGGTCTTGATATGTCTCATGACGAGCCTCTCGAAACACTTCATGATGATGGATGTGAGTGTAACGGGACGGTAGTCATTTAGGCAGGACACTGAAGGCTTCTTCAGCACAGGGACGATGGTGGCAGCCTTGAAGCACGTTGGAACAGTGGTGCTGCTCAGGGAGATGTTGAAGATGTCAGTAAGAACATCTGCTAGCTAGTCTGCACATCCTCTGAGCACTCTACTAGGAATGTGGTCTGGTCCAGCAGCCTTCCGTGGGTTGACCCTGCACAAGGTTCTTCTCACATCAGTCAAAGTGAGACACAGCACCTGGTCCTTTGTAGGAGGGGTGCACTTCCTCGCCTCCACGTCATTTTCCGCCTCTAAGCAGGCATAGAATTTATTCAGCGCGTCTGGGAGGGAGACATCACCCGCACAGTCAGGGGAAGTCCTGTAATTGGTGATGTCCTGGATGCCCTTTCACATGCGCCGCATGTCGCCGCTGTCCTAGAAGTGGCTGTGGATTCACAGGGCGTGTGCACACTTTGCCCCTCTGATGGCCCGGCCCAGTTTGGCCCTTGCTGTAGTTAGGGCTGTCTTGTTGCCTGCTCTGAAGGCAGAGTCACGGGTCCTCAGCAGCGCACGCACCTCCGCAGTCATCCATGGCTTATTTCTTTCTCAGCTTATTTAAAATAATCAATTTATCCTTGACTTTTATTTTCAGTCCATTAAACAAATCCTTTATACCTATCAACATAGTAGCCTTGGTGAGCACTTGGTAAACACACTCTTTACACACCACACACAGGCACACACCCTTGTAATTCTGCTGTTTCATGCTGTCGGCTCCTGGGTCCTAAGCCAAGCTTATGGGCTTGGTTGGCCTTATGATGCCTTCCCTGCCATATATGGCAGAATTTTCCATTTCTTTAGTAATGGTAATATGTAAATGTGTATATGTTGTATACTGTATTTAATGTTGATACCTCTGTATTTTGTAATATGATTATAACGACATTGGGGGCTGTATCGTATTCTAATTCGTGTGTAGTCTTGTTAACTTTGCTGGTAATTAAATATTATATGTCCTAGTGCTTATGAAAGGAGCTCATCGCCCTCAGAATGGGAGAGAGAAACGGGCTGCCAGGAGTCAACACTGGGCAAGAACAAGCATGGAGCTATTATTGTGTTTCTCATAGATATCTTTTTGTAAATATAGGCAATATTTTTCTACTATTTTCACTAATTTTTGGCACACCTAATAAACATCCTTGCACTCAAGTGTTAAGTGACTCCACTCATTTTTTTTGATAAAATGAAAGGTCATACACCATGTTTGTTTTAACAAGCCTGAACCTCAAGAATGTTTATTTTGTACAATTGCACCACAACTACTGCTTCCCCTTTATCTCCCATGAATGTTACCTTCCTTGCCTGCTGATTTTAAAGTCTTGTCCTCATGTTCCAGATTCCCTGATCTAAAAAGTACCTCATCTACATCTACCCCATGAAGTTATTTTAGCATTCATAAAAATATTTAAGTCACTCATTCAGCTCCTGAATTCCAACTTGTTACAGAATTGATAGCAATCAGGCAAGGAATGAGCAATGATCTCTTCAGTTAAAGGCTACAGGGAAGTTTGCATTCTTGCAGTTAGCTGCATATGCAATATAATGTGATGACGATGATTGAAAACAAGCACACCATATATCAAAACAGCCCCTATAATGAGGCAGTTGAGAAGGACTAAAAACTTCCATAATTTTTTGCATATGCAGAGCACTTCAGTTCTCAAAATATGCACACAAGTTTTCTTTTAGCTACATGCTTTACATGCAAAAAAAAATGCCTATCTAGAAATCTCTATTAGCTCCCTAAAATTCACCAGCTGAAAATATTTCCTCAAAAACATCTTGGATATATTAAGAAATGCAAACCCAATGAAAAAGCAGCTAATCTTGAGTGTTCCACAAAAGTAAGTTCTCTGTAATGGTGTTTTATATTTTGTTTAAGCTGATGGAACAAGTTGAGAGCAGGATTTGGTTTACTATCAGGGAACTTGCCTCCTCAACATCAACCCCACCTCAAGGATTTTCCAGTGCCATTCTATCAATTTCACAGATACAACATGCAAATCACTAATAATACAATGTTCAATTTCGCAAAAATAAACAGGTGAATTCTCCAAATTTACTTAACCTAACAGAGATCATTTTTAATTTCCTTTAATCTCCTTTTCACCAAAGGAGAAAAGGTTCCTTATTTTTACAAAGAAACAATATTTTCAAAAAGTGCAATCAACTTTCTTGGTGGAAGTGTAATCAAATAGAATCTTCTACCAATTATTTGATTCCATTGATTTCAATAGGACGTGAGACTTCCCTGCAAGACCAGCATTTATTGCCAAAAGCTTGATATAAAAGACTGAATCTTGCCAATCACTTACAGATTCTCTTGAAATGAATGCCTTGTTAATTGTAATTAATAAAAACTGCAGATGTTGTAAATCTGAAACAAAATGCTCAAGATATTCAAGCAGAGAAACATTAAATGTTTCAGGTCAAAGCACCATTGTTAGAAACTCTCTCCTATTGAGTGTTTCAATATTCTCTGTAGGTTTTACTTCACTGTTTATGTCTATCAAGTCTCACAAAAGCATGATATCAGTCTGGATAACTAAAGGAACTTGTTTTCAGTGAAAGGAGAATGATATTTCATTAAACATTTCTTGAAAATATCTCCCAAATTGTCCATAACAAATGTGTAGTTCAGAAAAATTAAACAAATGAATTATTAATTGGTGGTGTCTATTTCAAATATAAATTTCATTCATTAGTAATTTTTGTAGTCTTTTCAACAACAAGATTTCAACTCTGGTAAATTTATTTAATCTCACCTGTCTCCTAACAGGCAGATAATTTAACTTAATGTAACATGCTATTTTAGTTCCTGACAATATTTCTCTAACTATGTACTAAATAATTAAACAAATTACATACATCTGAAACATCAACTCCCATTCTCTATTCACAGATATTGCTTAATTGACTGAGTGTTTCAGGGATTTATTCTTTAACTTTTATTTTACTTTTAAACTGTGGTCAGTGTTAGTTGTACAAATAATTTCATATGTAACATCCCTCAAACAGTGAGAGAGTGAAGGGCAAGGTAATTTGATCTAGCCAAGAGGTAATACAGGGAAAACATTTAATTATTTACCCATGCAAGCATAAATATAATTGAATAGGACATTTTAGTGATCAGTGTCATTATTTCATGATTCATAATTCTTTGAAACACTACAGCCCTGGTTAACCCACATTTCCTTTTTTGGATCCTCTTTAGTATTGATTCTGTAATAGTATCCCCAGTTGATCTTTCTACATGTTATTCCAAAAAAAAACTTCCTCTTTAATCCTTATGCTTTGAACAGTATGTTATCATCAACTAAATAAAACTTGAAGACAGTTCAGACTGCTAGAATAACCATCTTGTCTCATCATACAACTCTTGCCAACTTGATGGCTGCATACAGAAAACCACAATTAAGGTAGTTGGTAGCTTTTACTGCTGAAATAAAATGAAATATCAATGGTATTGTTCCGAAACATTAGATGTTGCAATTTAAATTCCTTCACAACAAGTAAAGGGTTAAATTCAATAAGGGCCAAATTGGATAGAATTAGAAAACAGGCATCAGGATCACAATATGGAATTAACTAGAGTTCAATCCAAAGTGGCAGCACACCAAGTTTATCCTGTCTACTGTTTGCAATGATTTCAACATAAAGCCAGCAATAATTATATTTTTAATTATCTTTGTTCACCCAATTTCATGAGTGGCTGGCATCAACAAGATAGAGGGGTTTCAAGCATGACAAACTGCAAATACGATGCAGATAGTGGAAGTGGCTTTAGAAATGAGTGCATTGTTAGCCAGAGGTAAGATACCATAAAACTGGAAGGTGGCTAGCATTGTGTCTTTATTCAAGAAAGGGTGCAAGGACAAGCCAGGAAACTACAGACCTAACATCAGTGGTGGGAAAGTTACTGGAGGGAATTCTGAGGGACACACCTACCAGCATCTGGAAAGCCTACTGTCTGCATAGAGTAAATTCTGCAATTTTCCAACACATTAGTAACATAGGAGGAGTGATATACATTATCCAGAAGCCTCAAGGCAGCCCTCCTGTAGCAGTAGGAGACTATTATGCAAGTAAATGCAAAGGCCTGCATACAAAACCACAAAAAGTTCAACAAATTCATTCACATAGTTACGGTTATTCATTTTCAAAAGCCACACCTCACCAACTGCATCACTGGATTCAGATACTGCTCAATGCATTGCACCTCACCTAGCAACAACCCCCAGTCACAGGAAACAAGCATATTTCACAAATTTCATCACATACTTAGTTATTCAATTATGTCTATTAAAAGACTCATACTTATATCACAGCATGAATTACCTGACAAAGAGCATTATTTTTATTTAGCAATACAACAGAGAGTAAGCCCTAGCAGTCTTTCAAGGAACGCAACTCCACAACCCCGATTAATCCTAACCTAATCACAGGACAATTTACAATGACCTACCCTGCACATCTCTGAATTATGGGAGGAAAGCCCGCCCACCCATTTCACAAGGAGGATGTACTATATATAGATTCCTTACAGAACGGTGCTGGAATTGAACTCCAAAATCTAGAATTCCCCAAGCTGTAATCAACTCCAAGATGGCAGCACGATGCAGCGCGCAGCAGTCACTCCAGGAATGAATATTTGTTATCTGTAAGTAGGGGCCATGTACAATCCTGATTTGATGGAGACGGACGTGTGAAGCACGGAGGAACATCTGGTGGAACTTTTGAAACGCCTGTTTCGCTACTGTGCGATCGGAGAAATCTCCGGGAAGAAGGCCTCGAATCCTTGGCTTTGCCTGTTGCTTGGTGGCCGGTGCCGGGGTCGAAGCGCTCGGCAGAGATGGTGCTCGGTGGCGGAGGGCTAGTCAGAGGCTTGAAGTTTTCGATGGACTCGGAGTTGGCTGTGGTCGGAGCTCCCAAAGTGCTGTATCGGCAAGCTGTGGCGCTGGAGGTTTTACTTCCTTCTACCATCTGCGTGAGATGATGGGCTGTCGGGACTTTGCGACTTTCTTTTAAACCGTGCATGGACTGCTCTTTATCAGATTATGGTATTGCTTTGCACTGTTGGAACTATGTGTTATAATTATGTGGTCTTTGTCAGTTAGTCTTTTATCAATTATGGTATTGTCTGCACTGTTGAAACTACATGTTAACTATAACTATATGTAACTATGTGGTCTTGTGTAAGTCTTTTAGCTTTAGGTTTGTCTGTTGGGTTTGTAGTTCCTTTCTGGGGAACGTGCTAAGACGGTAGCGTGATATCGATACGCAGCCGCCTCTCCAGACTCTGGATTGGGGATTACCAAACGCTATGTGGTTTTTCTTGTGTGGTCTGTTTTGTGCTTTTTCGTGATATCATTCCAGAGAACATTGTCTCATTTTTTAACTGCATTGTATTTGTGGTTTATAAATGAAAATAAACTGAATCTAAATCATTGCACTGTAATAGCTATGCTACTATGGTGTCCCACAGTATATTCAACAACACATTTTCTTTACTCATGTAAGATAGGTGGCACATAATCAGCACCAGTAACAGTGAATCGACAACTAAATGCCACTCCATCTTGTACTCTGCAGATTTTGCCAACAGACAGGATCAAGGCAAATCTGAAGGCATTTTATGAAATAACAATGTTAAGGACAAGGAAATAACTAAAGAAATCATGTGATCCATTAGGAACAACAGGGGCAATCTGCACAAGATATTAGATATATGCATGGTCATATATTAATACTTTTCATTGGTGTTCACAAAGAAAACAACTCAGTTAAAAGGTGAAATTCTAATGCAAGTCTCAACAAAAAAAGAAAGAGTGCTGGTAGTTTTTGTCCCTCAGAATCCCCTCCAGTAACTTTCCCACCACTGATGTTAGGCCTGTGGTTCCCTGGCTTGTCTTTGCAACCTTTCTTGAATAAAGACACAATACAAGTCAGCCTCCAGTTTTCTGGTACCATGCCAGTGGCTAAGGAAGATACAAAAAAGTCTCTGCAACTTCCTCCCTTGTTTCCCCACAACATTCTGGGATACAGGTGGTTAGGCCTAGGGATTTGTCCCTCTTGTCTACAAAGCAAAACATCACATTGACAGCACTGGACCTCAGACTGATGCAGCTACACTTCCTGCTGCATTACCGATAGGCTGAAGTATCTTGTTTGAGCAAAGACATGCAGAGGCTGAGCAAACAGAGCTTTACTTCACAATAGGCTGAAGTACAAATGACATGAGATTGCTTGATATTCACAATGGCCTTAAAACAGTTTCATTTCCCAACACCAGTTAATAAGAATTTCCCATAAACAATTAGTGGGCAGTTGCTCCTCACTGCAATTTCCTTTGATTTCAACAGGGAGCACCTATGTTAATTTAATTGAGATATTGTAGCAGTGTGCTACACGCAGCGCTGAAATAACGACACGGAGTCGGTAAACTGCAGTTAAAAAAGATTTTATTCGAACTTCGCGGCCTCGCTTTAAAGCCTCCCTGATCCCACCCTCCCCGGGCACGGATGCTGTAGGGGGCATGTATTCACAGTCCCACACAGGCTTTTCCCTTTGTTGGTGAAGCAGACGTGGCGCCCTTTTGGAACTGGCCTTTATGCCGGCGCGCTGGCTATTTGTGAGCCGGTTCGAGTGCGCTAGGAAGTGGGTCGCCACAATATACTGTATATTCACACCAGTGATCCTGGACAAAATAAATATAGTAGCAATACGTATTTCAAAAAATAATTTCAAATAGATTCATTGAAAAATAATTTGTTTTTCTATACTTTACACAGGCAAAAGTCTCCAGTTTAAATTTTTTGTGTTTTTTTAAGAACCCAAAGTAAGAGTGAATCAGAAAAATCGTACAAAAATTGTTACAAAATGTATATCTACCCATAATTCTAAGCATGGAAACCATCCTGCCAACACAAATCCTAAATAGAGCATGTTCAAATGCTATTCAAACAGAAAGAATTCACAGGAGAGAAAACTGAGAAGCATAATGAAAGGACTGACTTCACCACTTGAACTTGTTTCCCTTTAATTAGTGCCATTTGTGAATACTGGCCTACATGATAATTTGTTTACTTGGCGACTATAGCTAGTGGAATTGCTGTTGTGCAAATTAGATACAGGTGAAACAAGGGAGCAATTTTTCTGTTAAACTGGTGGTAAATAGAAAGTCATCTTAATTTGCTGATTGAAATTTCTTTAATGGTAAATCTGGATAGATCATGATTAAACTTATTCTACATTTTATGGTACTTTTTAAAAAGACGATAGCTTTGAAAGCATATTACCAGTTACTTCAAAAAACAATTCCAAGTTATTAGCCTTTGAAAGCACCGTTAAGTCAAAATGGATCACTTCAGTTTCATAATTATAAACATCAACAGAATAGAAGGCTATGTAGTGATTTACCATGACTTCATTGGTGCAAGCTATTTCCAGCAAATAACTTTTTCAAGTTGTACTATATATACACACATTATAAATATAAATAAACTGCTGTTCAAGGAGTATTTAATTACTTATGCTTTACTCATTGTAGCACTAAAGTTCAAAGGAATCTTCAAATTTGGGGCAACAACAGACGAGAAAAGAAGTAAAACAAGCAATTTTAAATGTTAGGCACAATTCCTTAAAGCAACTAAAAATAAACTGTTCAAGTTTTGACTGTGATGCTATAATTTACTGGCTACTAACATAGTGAAAATATACTGGCCTGAACTTAACAACAACAAATTGCTGGTGATCGACATTACTTTTCCATGAAACTGGAAGTGATGTCAGGATTTTTGCACTTCTGAGTTGTCCATGATTTAGCACTCATTCACCTGCTGCACAGTTCACCACAGCAACCTAGAAAAATTTCTTGAACTGATGTGAATTTAAGCAATTTACAAATTAATATACCCTAAAAATCATCTGCCTTAAGTTAAGAAAAATTTTAAATAGCATACTAAGCTATAATTACCATTAAGGAAACTATTTGACTCTTAAAAATATCAATTTATATTTCAAGATAATATCATGAAGTATTTTTAAATGATAAATTCACCTTTTGCTTTAATCACATATTATTTATTTAAATATTTAATGTGCTTGACAAATAGAAACATTTTAGACATACTGTCTACGAGAATTGTAATAGGTTTTTGCCTATTTATTCATGGCCCTGAAATGTGACAATGAGCAGCAAGTTTAACCTTGAGAAAAATAGTTCTTCGTAAAGAAAACTTCAATGGAGAAGCTAATGGCTGTTGTCACTGAAATGCCATGTCACCAAAGATCACATTTTAAAGTTATCACCATTTCCACTCGAACGGGTAGCACAAGAACTTTAGGGAAGATTTGGGAATTGACCAGTTCTGCCCATATTGTCCCCTCTACATACTAGAGGAACTACCAGAATAATAGGCTAGGACTACTAGAGTAGCAGCAAGCTTTCCTTCAGGCTGCATGATCAAGTTCAGCCAGTCCTTCATCTGGTAATTCCTGTAAAAATTTTGAATGACAGCAGTAAAAGGTCAGCGACTGAAGGAGAATTTTGAAGATGGGTGCTGCAAATTTTAATATCACATTGACCACACTTTTCTGTTAAGTATTGTATAAGGGTGAAACCTCAATGAAATACAACTTAAGGAAAACTGAAACACTGGTTAAACTTCACTTAGAATATTGTGCAGTTCTGGATACTATACAACAAGGAAGATGTGGCTGTGCAGGGAAAGAGATTAACCAGGATACTGCCTGATCGGAGGACTTCAGAAATGTTTTCTCCCTATAACTAATCTGTGGCAACCAATCAAAATACTCCTATAACACACTGAGAATGGATACAAAAAACAGTGAAATTATAACTTAGTGGATAAGCCTCCCAACATTACCAAGTAAAAAAAGAAAATTATAATGTAGTAAAACAGAAATATCACTTCTAAGTTTAAAATATTAAAAAGGATTATTGGGGTTACAGGTTCAAAATCTCACAGGAAAGTAATCCATTCTTTAAACAAGTTCTTATATACATGACAGCATTTAAAATTATCCATTTTTAGAGAGGGATTTACAATGCAGTTTGTAAATCCAATATATAAGTAAATTATTTACATGAGGGAAACAATTTCTACTATTCCATATATGTAAAAGTCAGAGAAAAAGGATAATATTACCAACTATCGTCACCTTAAACACACATATCATTGAAAATAGATGGAAACAGTTCCATGCAACCACTTTTGAAATAGATCTTTTATTTGAAATACTTGAAAGTTGGATAATTTACAGTCTGACGGTCATTACTTCATAGCTTAAAAGATTTTACATAACTTTAGGAATATTGTCGACAATATAGAATCATTATATTAAAACAAAGACTTCAAGATGGTTAATCTAAAAATTTCTGCACTTGGAATTTACGTGAGTTTGTAATTCTTCTGCTGATGACCTCAGTGAAACAACTTACTAATGATCACAGGTACGCACGACTTTGAAATTATACTTTGACACAGGCTAATAAATAGAAAATACAATACGACTCCCATTGGACTGCAATCATAAACTAGCAAATATACATCAAATGAGAACTGATCATGGCTTTCAGGGTGTTAAGGACACCACAGAGAAATATGACAAATCAGCTTTCTTAAAATACGAAATCCATTCATGTCACTTGTGCTTGGGTGATTTCTTTATTAACAGCTTAACAATTCATGTTAACTTTAAATATCTGAACATTTGCTGAAGTACTGAGAGATACCAAAAAAAAAACATATGCAAGTAAATGGGATGTCAACTATTAGTGGAAGTTTAACTGAAAAAGCTTTATCACCAGTCACATTATTACTAGGTAAAGTATCAAGTGATAAAAACCTTACTTGCTTTTAATTGTTTGCTTATTTGGCAGTTCCATTACAAAGAGAGAAAAAAAGTTAAGAATATACAAAGAATACAGATTTTAAGATCTCTCCAAATAAAAGCAAAGGCTATATTGCGATAATATTTAGCTGGATGACATTTTTATTAGCATTCAAAATATCTTTCTATCTGTGGGCGTGAGATAGAGATTCACACTTTCAAGGTTTACAGATATAAACTGCATTCTTAGAAGCTTGCGTGTATACAAGTATAACTTAAAGTGAAGCTGTTTCTGTATAGCTACAAGGTGCTTTTGTTTTAATTACTACCACAGTGAAACTGCTATCTTTGTGGACTCTTGATTTCCAAATGCTTTCGTTGCTGTGGACTACATAAAGCACAGTATTGCTTTAACACTATCATTTAATATTCAGCTGAAGTTGTTTGTTAATAACTACACAATCTATAGGGCTTAGATGCAATTTATTGCAGTAGTTCAAATTTCAATCAAATGTACATTAACATGCGAGTAAAGAGGGATATCTACCTGCTAAACAGAACCTCTATACATCAATATTACTACTTATCTGTTACAGCCATTTGTTTTACAAATATAGTAACAGCCAATCTGAAAGCAATTCAGAAGCTAGTCCACTCTGGTCAGATGGGGTTCATTTAAGACAAACATAGATAATTAATCTTCCAATACCATGGATGAATCTCCCTTAGTAACTCAGCAGAATAAACCTGTTTTTTTTTCTGAAAAGCATATTCAATGCTTTAAGTGTGGGAGACCCTTGTCTAGTGGTTTTTATGCAACTCTCAAATCATTTGTCATCATTAAAGTGGATTCTCTTACTTTAGTATAGTTTCATCAAAGTGACTTGTTTCAAGGCAATGCCCATTATCCACATTACTTTTAGCTTCATTAATTCAATGACAAATTGCATTAAATTTACAAACAATTGTTTAAGAGGGTCAAACGAAAATGAGCATGACCGAGAACAAGTACATTGGAAAATGCCCTGGATAATGGCCGATATATTCTTTCAAAATGGATCTTCAACTTTAAAGATGTATTATTTAAATGTAAATCTGGGAAACCAAAACTAATTAAAATCACACAGCTGCTTATTTAAGCAGAACATTCCTTGACAGAGATAAGACTGTGAACATTAAATACTGCGTCGGGAGAAACTCGTTAGTGGGATATTTATGTTCTGTGTTATCTGGTCTTGTGCAGGTTGCTTTGTTAAAGAAAGATTGAAAAGTTAGGGGAGTGAAAATGGAAACAGTATGGTTAAATATCAGTGCCTCATTAACTGACATTTTTCCAGGACACTTACATAGAAATGACTGACATCAAGAGATACACCTCTGTTTAATTGTTTATCTCAAGGCTAACAACATTTTAAGAGGGCTTACTTTGAATTTAGTGTACAGAAGTGGATGCATGGCAGTGTTCCAAGCAGATTCATTTTTGATTCAACAACTTCAAACATTGAAGATTTTGGCTTATTCACACCAGACTAGCCATCAAATTTCAGTAAACCTTCTCAGTGTTTTTGTCCTAATCTCTGTTCTATGTTCCAAATTTACATCCATTATAAATTAAGCTCTGTGACATCTTTATACTCATCAGCAGTTTTAATGGGTTTATTTTTGTGGAAGCCAGCTTACTACTGAAGTTAATTGTGTAATATTGGAAGTTAAAACAGTATTATTGTAATCTGTATTGTATCATATATTTATGCACTTCAAACAGTATGATTTCTATGAAAACATTTACCTATAGTGTGTTGAGAATTTTTTTCTTTAAATTAGCTAGTCAATTAGACTGAGCTCAAAGCTCAACAAATTTCATATAGCATCTTAACTAAATTTCAACTATATACTCTAGACTCAACACATTGCTCTTCAAAAATAACTAAGACGAAGAGCTACAGCTACTTGTTTTCTCAAATAATCGCTGTAGAAAAATGGTCAATGATTCAGATGCATGATGCTTCCTAAATTCTACCCCGATCAAATCAAGTGATGTGAAATCTTACACATGATACATAATCCATACTGATGTACATCCCTCTTCATTCTCTAGTTTTCCATCTTCAAAAAATTACTACTCCCAATTCTCTTATCTACTATATCACTCTTGGTCATCATGAATTTCAATACTAACTTCCAGCTTCCATCTGCATCTTTATTTGGTCAATGCTATTTGCTTAAAGCCCAGCACTACTACCACAGTTTTAATTGCTTCAATGACTTCTCATGCTAACGATACTACCAACTCCTTCCATGGCTGCATGCTATTCTTAATTCATCGACTGCCTTATAACTATTTATAGTCTTTGTTCCTTCTTCAATATTATCCTGTAGCATAGGACAAAGCAGACAGGTGCAAAATGACAGCCTAGTTTTTACCATCACAATGCATAGGGTATAGTAGTATTCCAGCTTTATGATCAAGACGTCTTTACATTATGAAACAATTTGGAATTCAAATTTGGCATCTCCAATGCATCACATACAGCAGAGAAAAGGCACTCCAAGCCTTCAAGGATACAGTGATCATAGCACAACCATTTGTGCACGCAGCCTACACTCACTGTCAATAGAAATGATATTTGTGTTTCTTGGGACATAAAGCATCTTTTTTACCTAATGCAGCAATGTGGTATAACGTGCAATTTGTAGAGGTTCCTTGCTTCTGCCTGAGTAAAGACAAGAATGTAGAAAATAATAAGTACCATGTCCTTAACAGCCGTAAGCAACACTATCTGGTTTTGGTTCATAGGTTATATTGTGGCTGTAGCTTTTCATGCAACTAGAAAAGGATTTCTTCATTGAAACTGAAAAAAATAAATGTAAAAATTTCTCTCTGAACATCATTGTGATATAAGCCTCCTGCTGGTGAAGGTCAAACTTCCTATGCACCCCCTTCAACAAACCTATCTTACCATGTGCCCATACCTCATCTTCTCCATTTTTGAGAATGGTAGCTAAAAGAAAGGTGTCTGGGGGATAGTCAAGACACAATTAAAACTTACTCATAAATAAATCTTAATGTATTGGAAGATTTTAATGGGGTAGTCCATGAAATGCAGAGAATAAACAAGGAGGTACACCAAGCACTCAGGAAGGCAGATGGTGTGGCGGCTTTAATTGCCAGGGAGCTAGACTACAAAAGAACAAGTCTTGTAGAAATTGTAAAGGGCTTTGATATGATTAAACAACGTGTTTTGTTTACAGTATGATTTTATTACCCAAGTAAGAATACAGTTACATGTTGTTCTCCATGATCGACAGGGGCATGGACTTCCTACAGATATCTCAAAAGACCCTGTACTATGCACCTTATATATCTCTGAAATAAATGTAAATGTATTGATACTTATAAGCTTTGAAATCACAAGTTTGAGCTGTGTAAACAAAGACCATTCTCTATTGGCACTAGTAGGGACAATACAAATATACAGATTTAGGAATTGATCACAGTGACTCTCCAACAAAGGCATCCAGCGTGTTTGATCCATCATTGATAAACAAAAAAGACGTGAAGTTTTACATCCGTGCACACTCATGCGTGTGCAGATAGTAAATCAGCAAATACAGTATACACATCATATAATCACATTCATTATATTAGGTTGAAGCACTTGCCCTCAGAATGTTAGATTTTTCTAAGCAGAGCAAAGTTCCAAAGATCTAAGGTTATCTTATTGAGTCTAGCAAGACTCTGAGAGGCCCTGACATGATTGTTGCAAGGTTGTGACAGGGGATTGGGCAGGAAAATGAATTTCAAGTCAAAGTCAGCTCAACCATATTTTTTCATGAATGATGCAGTAGTCTTAAGAGGTCGCATTGACCTACTTCTGCTCATAAAGAACACTGGGCACAGATTAGCCATGATGTACTGAGGTAGCTCATGATGCAAATAGCATTATTCCTGCTTTTATTTTTTATTTCAGTTTCTTAATGTAGACCTCTGTCATATATTAAGCAAATAAAATATATATTTTGTCATACATTCTGCGAATTTTACAAACTGCAAAGTCATGAAATAATCTAGCATCAGTCCCCCACAATAAACAGTACACTAATTGATCAGCAGCTAAATTGCAAATAATCAATGATGCTTTTCAATAATTCACATGGTAGGGATTCACAATGCATCATTAAGATCCACTTTGGAAGTGCCAACATCCATCTAGCTCTGTGCTTTCACAGTCTGCATGTGTGGTGTACTTTTATCATATGAGACATATTACAATAAAAACAGAACATACTGGAATTACTCAGTAGGTCTGGCCACATTTGTGGGAAGGGAGACAGTTAATTTTTTTTAGGCATGAAAATCCTAAGTATTTCCAGTAAATTTTATTATTTAGATTTACAACATCTGCATTTTTATGAGCAACACACATCAAATGCTGGGTGAACTCAGCAGGTCAGGCAGCATCAATGAAAATGAATAAATGGTTAATATTTCTAGCCAAGACCCTTCATTAGCATCTGCAGGATCGCCATCACTTATGCATTTTTATGATTTTCTTCTGCTACTGACTATTACTTTCCCACCAATGATGACCTACATATTTATGCTACAAATGTGCATATGCATGCTCTCCAACAAAATGGAAGCAATTAAGCATCTGTAGGCTTGAAACTAAGATACATTAAAGCTCATTTTAAACTGAAAGCCTGATGGGAATGTCTGAAGAAGCACACAGTATATTCCAGTTGACACGTAACAGAAACTTAAAGAGGACATAGACAAAATTGTAAGTGATTTGATTAATTAAGTTTGCAGAAAACACAAAATTTGGCAGAGTTGTGGATAGCGAGGAAGAATGTCAGAACATGGAGCAGGATATAGAACAGTTGCAAAGATGGACAGATGGGGTTTAATCTGGACAAGTCATAGAGCACTACAGCACAGAATCAGGTCCTTTTGCCCATCTAGTCCTTCCCACCCTTTTCTTTTGTCTAGTTCCATTTACCTGCACCTGGACCATAGACTTCCATACACATCTGATCCTTGCACCTATCCAAACTTCTCAAATGTTATAACCACTTCCACTGGCAGCTCACTCTGCACTCGCACCACCCTGTGAGTGAGGTTCCCTTCAGATTTCCCTTACATATTTCATCTTTTATCCTAAACCTATGGCCTCCAGTTCTAGTCTCACCCAATCCGAGAGGAAAAAGCCTGCATGCATTCACCCTATCCATACCCCTCATAATTATGTAGACCTCTTTCAGATCTCCATTCATTCTCCTGCACTCAAGGAATGGAATATCTCCAAGTGAGAAATACTCTACTCTGGGACGTCAAAAGTAAGACTAAATTATACAGTGAAGGGGAGGACCCTTCGGAGAATTGATCCTGAATGCACAACTCCATAAAAGACGCAATACAAGTGGGATAGTAAAGGAGGCATGTGGCATGCTAACTTTATCATTAGGGTACGAAGTATACAAGTTGGCAAGTAATGTTACAACTGTTCAAACCTTTAGTTAGGTCACATTTGGAGAACTGTGTGCATTTCTGCTTGTATAATACAGGAAGGTTGTGCAGGATTTGGAGAAGGTGCAGAAGTGTTGCCTGAATTAGTTATAAGGAGAGGTTGGACAAATTTGTATTGTTTTCTCTGGAGTGTCAGAGACTGAGACAGACATATATAAAATGATAAACAGCACAGACTAAGTAGATAGCGTCTTTTTTCCAAGGGTGGAAACATCAAATACTAGAGGCCATAGCTTCAGTTGTGCTGGCGCATGGTTTAGTGGATAAGGCATTGGTCTAGTGATCTGAAGGTCACTGGTTCAAGCCTCAGCTGTGGCAGCGTGTAGTGTCCTTGAGCAAGGCACTTAACAACACATTGCTCTGCGATGACACCAGTGCCAAGCTGCTAGGGTCCTAGTGCCCTTCCCTTGGACAACATCGGTGGTGTGGAGAGGGGAAGGCTTGCAGCTTGGGCAACTGCCTGTCTCCCATACAACCCTGCCCAAGCCAGCGCCCTGGAAACCTTCCAAGGTGCAAATCCATGGTCTCACGAGATTAACGGATGCCTGTTATTATAGCTTCAGTTCAAAAGGTGAAAGGTTTAAAAAGGGACAAAGAGATTTTAAAGAAAATTATACTAAGTGGTAGATTCCTGCATGTTAGGGTCAGCGGTTTAAGTAGATATGTTTAAGAAACATATAGACAGGAATGGAATAGAGGGGTATCAAGCGCAAGCAAGCAGATTTTGCTTCAAAAAGACATGGTCAACCGAAGAGCCTGTTGCTGTACTAAACTGTTCTCAGATAATTCAGTACATTTTTACCCAGTAGATGAAGACAACTAAAGATAAAAACATTGTCTGTGATGGCAATGTGAGGGGTGGTTACTTCTACTGCTTAACCTTACATGTATAAATGTCTGACACAAAACATTTATCGAGAATGTTAGTGCAGATAATGCAGAATATAATTAATTTCACCTGTGACAAAATATGTTCAATGATTTTAGTTTATCTTGGACATTTCTATAGCAACCAAATATACTGCAATATTATTTCCAAGTATTATTCATTATTAATTTCATCAAATTTCTCCCAATCAGTTCAGTAATGAGAAATTTATATGGAAATGTAAAAAAAAGAACTATTTAAACAATTTCCTTAGATTGTCCACCCACTGTTCTGTTGTCTGCTTTGATGTGGTTATGAATGGCTCCGCCAGGGGACAGTCAGTCCCTTGTGGGTTTTAGGTAGAAAAGCAGCAAGTTTGTGGTTTTCCTGTGTTTCCCTTAAAAATTACCACAACAAAGTCTTTCCTGACTGTTTAATCTATTAATTTCTCCAGTGAAAGAGCAGGTGTTTTGATTCCTACATTACTTTCTGCCAGCTGGCCAGACAGAAAGCTTCAAGAGGACAGGGTAGAAAAATAACATGGGCTATGTCATCCACATATAATCACCATTTTTTGAAAAACACCTTTAAGTTTACAGTGGGTTGTTCCACCATTGCTGTGTTATACAAGAAAAAAATATGACAAACCATTCATTCTATTGGGAAGGGGGAAATAACTAGTCCAAAAGCACCAATTATACCTAATTACAGACTCTTTCTTGAACCTTTATTCTTTTCATAACAGCCATTTACACACTGAGCACTTTGATTTTTGACTTCCATTTAGGTTTATTAACATCAAAGCAATGCCATCACATATCTTCTGTTCACTCTTCACCTCAGGCTGTTAGTGGGAACAGTACACTGATTTTTATACATACCTGCTGTCTGCTGTAACAAAACGGCTACTCTATATTATATTCACGTTTAGCTCTGATTAATCCTTTATACATCACTAACTAGAGGAATGTGTTTGGCTTTAGTTATTTATAAAAACCCAAATAGCTCCTTAACTCCCTTTACAAAAAAAATAGGTTGACAATTCAAGGTCTTGTGCAGCTTTTTGTTTGTAATGCCTCGTGCAGAAAATATTTAATTTTGTAGTCTGAGTAACTTCTGATATTTTAATCATTGGAACAATAATTGCATCAAAAGTAGCTGTATATTTATCAAAATGGAGGTATCAGTATCATTAAAAGGTTTTCTTCCTTCAGTTCCATAATTAATGCTTCAAAATCGTTGGAAATGCCAATGTTGTCATTATGGCACGGCTAGAAAAGGGGTTAAGATACAAGCAATGAACCTACTACTTCTACAACACATCAAAATTCTACCTTTGTTTTAATCAAGTTCTGTTTTTTTTGTAGAACCATAGCAATTTCAAAGAAGAGGGATACTGGATTCCCTGTTGTACTCCCAACTCAACTCACCCACAAGATGTATGGGGATGTCTGTCAAAGAACATCTGTTCTGCTCAGCTGTTTTTCAAAACCAATTGTTGTAGAGCTCTAAACATTTATTCAATACATAAGCAACGAGTGGGCAGAGAACTTTTTTGAACCACATGAACAATAATTATATATTTCTCGTAGAACATGCGCATGGAGTACCTTACACACAGAGAGTACTCACAATTAATGTTTTCAATTTATCAACCTATAAGACAATAAGACATAGAAGAATTAGGCCATTTGGACCATCAAGTCCACTCCACCATTCTAACACGGCTGATTTATAATTCCTCTCAATCTCATTCTCGTACCTTCTCTCCTTAACCTTTGACACCTTAACTAACCGAGAACCTATAAACTTCCACTTTAAATATACCCAATGATTTGACCCCCACAGCCGCCTGTGGCAATTAGTTCCAGATTAACCACCCTCTGGCTAAAGAAATTCCTCCTCATCTCTATTCTAAGTGAACGTCGCTCTATTCTGAGGTTGTGCCACCTGGTCCTAGGCTCCCTCGCTATAGGAAGCATCCTCTCCTCATCCACTCTGTCTAAGCCTTTCTACATTTTTTTATTATAGCCCTTAACTCAGCAGTGGAGTTACTGGAGCACCGTCATGATGATATTTCTGTAGCAAGCTATTCTTGTTTTTACGAGGCCAAGCTGCTTGCTCAACGCTCAACCCAACTTGGATTTGAACTCGGGAACCTTTGCTGATATTATTGCGCAACCAAGCCGGCTTTCTACATTTAATAGGTTTCAATGAGATTCCCCCCCTCTAAACTCCAGCAAGTATAGGCCTAGAGGCATTAAATGTCCTCTTATATTAACCCTTCCATTCCTAGGATCATTCTCGTGAACTTCCGCTGGACTCTTTCCAATACCAGCACATAGTCTCTTAGATAAGGTGCCCTACTTGTACATAGTTCTTTCCTTTTGCTTGTTTTTTTCTTTCCACTCTTTTCTATAAGTGTATACCTCAGATAAATACTGTGGGGATTGGTGATATATATGATTATATGATATATATGTACAATGTCTGAAATACATCTTATGGAAATGTTTGTTTGATGATGAACTTCAATTAAAAAAAATTACAAAAAAAATAATGCTGCATGATTGCTTATACAAGAACATTACACTACAACTGTGGTTCATTAGCTATAACATACTTTGGGACATCCAGATTCACGAAAGAAGTGTATAATACAATTAAATTGAGAGCCAACATCAGTCAGTGACTACATGCACTCTAAAACAAATTCTATATACCATCTTTCATGGAACTACAGTTGCCCCAAAGTGTTTTATAGCTAATGAACTAAACTGAAAGATCAATATTGCCAAGACACTTGGGATAATTTCATTTCTGTTTTAGTCTTTTTTGCCTCATCCAAAGGTTACAGTTGCCAATAGTACAGAATTCCCCTTTGCGCTAACTGAAATGTTCAGCGTAGATTTTTAAACTGAAATCTCTGGAGTAGGATTTGAATCCTCTTCCATCTGATTTGGCAGCAAGTACGTTTCCAATTCAGCTACGGCTAACACTCATTAAAGAAATGCACTAAGTGGACATCCAAAATAAACCAAATTAAAATTTTGAATCTCAGCCATGAGGCTGCAAAACACTTAGAGACTAAAAATTTAATGCAAGAAACAAAGCAAACTGTATCTTCCTTGAGCATAATGTTAGTGAAATCTGAAAATATGATGCACCTTTTCCTTAAGAGCACTGTACAAGGACAGTTTTAAGCACTGAAATACCTCTTCAGTGCCAAGTTCTTCCAGTACCATACCAAATGAATTTTCACTATATGAACCCGCATGCCATATTAATCTGAGCAGTTAGCCCTTATTTAGTTTATCCTAACATATCAGGTTTCCAATTAAGTTAACACAAATGTGTTGCTCTCTGGTTTTACCAGCTTTACTTGACTTTCCAGCGCAGGTTTGTATTATCTTTATATCCCCCCCCAATCATCTCTAAAAACAGTAATTTCAGCTTATTTGTTCTCTCTCACTGTTTATGTTCAAAATTCATGATTTCTTCAGCAATCAGTTCCTTGCATTTCTTTTGATTTTCTCTTACACAAGGTATGACATGCAAATGCAAATATACATTGTATTACTACATTGCCTAAAATTTCAATATGTTGAGATTCCTATATTTATTTCCCCATGTCACAGAAAGAACACATGCGTTCATCCATAAAATCCAAAATCTCAGAGCAATCCTATTCCCCAGTAATTAAAAAAATCATAGAAATCTGAAATAAAACAAAAAGCTATAAACAAACTTGACAGTGATTTTCTGCGCAGAAATAATCAACTCTGCTCCTTTTTCTCCACATATGCTGCATGCACTGCTGAGTATTTGCAGTGATTTTTATTTTATTGCATTCTTCCAGTAATTTGATTCTCTCTCATGTTTCCCAACACCAACTTAAACCAGCAGTAATTTATAGCAACACACACAGAATGCTGGAGGAACTCAGCAGGTCAGGCACTATCTACAGAAAGGAGTAAACAGTCAATGTTTCAGGCCAAGACCCTTATTCAGGACTGAAAAGGGGGAAGATGCCAGAGAGAAAAGATAGGAGGAGGGGAAAGAGGCAAACTGGAAGGTGATAGGTGAAGCAAGGGGGGTGGGAAAGGTCAAGGGCTGGAGAAGAATGAATCTGATAGGAGAGGAGAGTGGACAATCAGAGAAAAGGAATGAGATGGGGACCCAAGGGGAAGTAATAGGCAAATGAGAAGTGAAAGGTCAGAGTGGGGAATAGGGGGGGGGGGGGGGAGGTTGAAATTTGTTCACCGGAAGGAGAAATCAATACTCATGCCATCAGTTTGGAGGGTATCCAGATGGAATACAAGGTGTTGTTCCTCCACCCCAAGGGTGGCCTCAACTTGGCATAAGAGGCGGCCATGGATTGACACATTGGAATTACAATTAAAATGCTTGGCTACTACGAAGTCCCAATTGTGGCAAGTGGTATGGAGGTGCTCAAAGTGGTGCCCCAATTTAAGACGGGTCTCACCAATGTGCAGGAGACCGCATCAGGAGCGCCAGACGCAATAGATGATCCCAGCAGATTTGTAGGTGAAGACTTGACTCAACTGGAAAGACTGTTCGGGGTCCTGAATGGAGGTGATGGAGGAAGTATATGGGCAGGTGTAGCACTTATGTCACTTACAGGGACAAGTGCCTGGAGGGAGATCAGTGGGGAGGGATGAATGCACAAGAAAATCACATAGGGAGCACATTATAGCAACTGATTAACCTGACAACCAACACATCATTGGGAGAACATTCAAACTACATAAGAGTATCACAGAAGGTCAAGATCAAACCCAACTGTGATGCAGCAACACTATCTCCTGTTAACATCCTTCCTAAACTTCTTCTAACTAATTCTAAGTTAATATAATTACAAGATTCTTATGGATTCAAAACAGCAACTTTTTTCTGAAACAAAACATTTCTGAAATATTCACAGTAAGTAATAAAAAAATTACAAGTTCGTTCGGTAAAGCCCCCAAGTGTTAGTTGCAAACAATGCTATACTCTGTTCGGTTAACACCACTGCATTATTAATTTGGTTATATTCTTTGTAAAATTTTCAACAAGAAATCAAGGAACGTTATAAATCTAAATGTTCCATCATGTCCACTCAGTTCAGGTATATGTTATCAAGCATATTAATCTATTAAGTAAGAGCTCTGCAGGTTTACAACTTAATCTCTCTTTTTTTAAAGCAAAATAATGTACTCTAAATCAGCGAAACAGTGCACACTTTCCTGTACCTGCCTCAACTCCACCTTTGGAGAAAGTTTAAAAAAAAGACTAATTCAAAACCCCTTATCCAACCATTATTCTTACCAAAATACTACAGACTGGCAATCTTAAAGGTTTTCTCCTATTAGAAATAACGTATAAAAAAAAAGAATGTACAAGGTGGTAGTATTGAGCAAAATAAAACAGAAAGGACTGCCTAGACAATAATTAACAGTGGGGAAGTAATCAGTGGTAGAACATTTTCCTTAAATTTGTTTTCTATGCACCTAGCTGGTTCTTTTTAACGCTTAACAGTATAAACCTATACCACCCATTATTTTCAGTACCGAATTGACTGCATGTCACAACTAGTCAGTGCACAACCATGATTCTTTCAAAAGAGCATTTAAGTTATGTAACAGTTAGGATATATCAAAAATCTGTTCCTCAAAAGGTGCTGTTTTCATTTACCATTTGTTGAATTCCACATTAAGTATCTGTGCGTTCTTCTAATCAAACAGTTCAAATTTATCAAACTGATCATTTTTAAACAAAATCTTCAAAAAGGACTAAAATAGGCACATTAGAAAAATATTAAAATGACAATAGTTAATACATTTGAAATATTCAATTAAGATTTGATGTACAATACTGTGGAAAAGTCCTAGGTATCCTTTATTTTTTTATATGGTTACAGATGATGTGACCTCCAGAGAGCCCTGATTTCAACAATATCAAGGCTGTCTGGGATTACCTGGAGAGGCAGAAACAAGCGAGACAGCTAAAGTCTGCAGAAGAATGGTGGTAAGTTCTCCAAGATGCTTGAACAACCTACCAGCTGAATTTTCTTATAATACTGCACAACAGTGTACCTAAGAGAACTGATGCAGTTTTAAAATCAACAGGTGGTCACACCAAATATTGACTTGATTTAGTTCTTTTTAGTGTATATGCTCTTGATCATTTTTTTGATAGTTAGAAACTTTTCATTTCATTATTTTTGAAAGCATCTTTGCTTTACAGAATTTTTTTTACATGTGCCTAAGACTTTTGCACAACATAGTATACAGTAATTCATTGTAAATAAGACTAACTTGTATATTATAACTCATTCTCCCACCATTCTCCTGAAAGTGCAAACTAACGCTGAGGGACGCTGTCACAATTATCATCTTCCCTCCAGCAAACGTTGGGAGTAGACACCATATTCTCTTACCTTTCCCAAAAGAAAACAGATCACGAATATTACACAAGCTGAAAAGCCAATTCAGTTACACTTTCTAATGCTGCTATCTTCATCTCACCCACCACCCACTCCTCTGCACCAGGATATAACAAATAAGAAATTGGTCTAATTTAATCATTCAATATGTAATTACTATTGTGATGAGTTTGCAACTCATTTTATCCCTATAATTCTTGATCCTAGATCTCTCTCCCAACTAATAGTGTCTCTCATTCACCAAACATGTAAATGGCTAAACTAATTCTCTGTTTCAGAAATCTTCCGCTCCATTACATAATCTAAATTTTTTTCAACCTACATAGCCCACCTCCAAGCAGCCTGCTCCCAGTGCTAGGAGAATACGAAATTAACCATGAATAAGTCTTATTAACAAGTTTAAATCTCATTCAATCTTCACTGTACTTGCAACACCAGATAGCATGTTAAAACTTGGTAATAAGGATGTTCCATTTAATACTTCAAATGTTTTCTTAGTTGAGTTTAAATTATACTGTAACCAATTTAAATCTGGCACAGCACACTGAACTAAAAATCAGAAATACTGTATTTATACCAAATTTGAATTCATCAGACCAGCAAGTAATTTCAGCACTGTCAGTTTTTATTTTGTATTTCCAATAACTGTGTTACCAATTTACAAAAATGACCATCTATAAATTACAGGAGGTTAAAGCTCTTTACACCTCACTTTTGTTTGAAGGTTCAGAAAAAGATTTAGTTAACAGTAAGTCAGGTTCTGACCTAACAATTGGTTACAGAGCAAAGTAAACCAATAGATATCCAATCACTCATGATATATGTGGACAGAAAACAACATCTTCAGCACAATGAGGAAATCACTGTACTTTCACTTCCCCAAGTGAATTTGGGTGGCACAATTATGCAGCAGATACTGTTGCTGCCTTACAGCACAGATGACCTGCATTTGATATTGACCTCTACTGTTACTTACGAGGAGTTTGCCTCAGGTGCTGCAGTTTCCTCCCATATTCCAAAATCATGCTATTCTGAACTCAGTGGGTCAGGCAGCATCTTCAGCAAGAAATGGACAACCAATAAGGAGGGTAATTTATATGTTAATAGGATACAGTGGGTGTTAGGAGAATTAAAAGTAGCTAATAGACGAATGAATGAGAATAGTTTAAAGGGAGATAAGGAAATGGAATGCCCTGTTGCAACACAGGGGGCTCAATAGATCAAATAGATTTCTGCACTGCAAGTATGAGAAAATTATAAAAATGGGAAATAATAAACTTTTAATTGTTTTAAGATAATATTAACCATATAACAATTACAGCACAGAAACAGGCCATCTCGGCCCTTCTAGTCCGTGCCGACTGTTTACTCTCACCTAGTCCCACTGACCTGCACTCAGCCCATAACCCTCCATTCCGTTCTTGTCCACATACCTATCCAATTTTACTTTAAATGACAATACCGAACCTCCCTCTTCCGCTTCTACTGGAAGCTCGTTCCACACAGTTACCACTCTCTGAGTAAAGAAATTCCCCCTTGTGTTACCCTTAAACTTTTGTCCCCTAACTCTCAACTCATGTTCTCTTGTTTGAATCTCCCCTACTCTCAATGGAAAAAGCCTATCCATCTCAACTCTATCTATCCCCTTCATAATTTTAAATACATCTATCAAGTACTCCCTCAACCTTCTACGCTCCAAAGAGTAAAGACCTAACTTGTTCAACCTTTCCCTTAGGTGCTGAAACCCAGGTAACTTTCTAGTAAATCTTCTCTGTACTCTCTCTATTTTGTTGACATCTTTCCTATAACATGGTGACCAGAACTGTACACAATACTCCAAATTCGGCCTTACCAATGCCTTGTACAATTTTAACATTACATCCCAACTTTGAATGCTATATTGAATGCTATAACTCAATAATTAGGTTTTTGAATATTCACTAAAACTGCTAACTGAACCCAAAAGTGTCAACCCCATCTTTCAGCTCTAAAATTTTAATAATATTTAGCAGTGACTTTAAAAAAGGCAAAATAAAACAAATCAAATTAAGCAATGAGAATGGAAGAATGACTATCTTGCAACCAGCATCAAGGCAGAACAATTTCAGCTCATCGCAGAAAACAGAAATGTGCCCCAGATGTTCTGAGAAAAGAATCTTACTTTATTTCAGTTTACAAGCAGTGTAACTGCAAGATAACATCAAACTGAGTTTAAAAATTGGGTTGCCACTTGTTGAATCCCACCTGTTACATACATAGAATAAGCATGGAAATGTAAACTACACCCAACTATCTTACCAGGACTTTATTTCATCTGTTCACTGGACTGACTTTTTAAAAATATTCTTGCTCCAATACTTACCTTTTGTTTTTAGGACTAATCATCCAGTTCAGAATGTAATCATTGCTTAATTTTTGTGATGGTTTAGAAATTATCTACCCACTATGACCAAATTTATATCTACAAACAATTTATTTCAATTTTACAAGAACAAATAAAACTTCAGAGTATTGGAGAACAAATGCAATGATCAGATTTTAAAAAAACACAATTACTCAGATACAGCCAATTTTAATTGTTTATCTTTATAGATAGATACTTTATCGATCCCAAAAGAAATTACAGTGTCATAGTAACATTACAAGTGCACAGAAATACAAATATTTGAAGAGAAGTAAGAAAGAATAAAAAAATAAGTTACATCAAACAGTCTAACAGGAGGGGTGTGCTCACTTCCCCGGCTATAGGTTGACTCATTATAGAGCCTAATGGCTAAGGGCAAGAATGACCTCATGTAGCGGAGCAGCATAGTTGTCTTGGTCTGTTACTAAAATTGTTCCTCTGTTCAGTCAAGATGGCATGCAGCAGGTGAGAAACACTGTCCAGAATTTCCAGGATTTTCCTTAGTCGGGGCATTCAGGTGTTCATTCAACTAATTCCAAATTTGCAGGCAACGCATAGGCTCATTGCAAGTACACACTCACCACAATTACAGGGATTTAATACTACCCACATGAGTAATACATTCACCTTCAGCAGCCTTCTTCTGCAGTTAGACCTGAATAAAACTGTGTAGCTACAATTCAAGTTCAAATTATCACTATGCAAGGATTCTAGCTCTTTATGCACAAGAAACAGAATTTCATAGAATCAATAAATTAAGCCTTCATGCTTACAGCTACACAAGGGACTCAATGACCCCTACAGATATGCCAGTAATATTTTATTTTCTCCATAACATTTTGATTACTCATTATACAAAATGTTTTTAAACCATTAGTCAGCATAATTTATACTTAAATGAAGGAATAGAAATGAGACAATTCCTGATTCCCATTAACAAGGTGATAAACATGGATGAGGGGGCAAATCTGTACACAATTCCAATAAATAAAGTAATATTGGTTGATTTTATCCCTAAGTAGGCACAAGTGTAAATTAGTTGCACTCCTACAGAGTAAAAACTTAATAAGTGGTTCCATGGATAAATGGTGGACAGCACAGTGACATGCAGTGCCAAAAACAGTATTCAGCCCCCGCAAAAGTTTTCATGGCTTATTGTTTTACAACAGTGAATCACAGTGGATTTAATTTGGCTTTTTTTCTATTGATCAAATCAAAGGCTCTTTTGTGACAAAGTGAAAACAGATCTCTACAAAGTAATTTAAATTAATTACAAATATAAAACACAAAATAATCGATGCATCAGTATTCACCCCCTTCAAGTCAGTACTTAGTAGATGCTTGGGGTCACTGTCTTGCTGGAAAGCAAATCTTCTCCCAAGTTGCAGTTCTCTTGCAGACTGCATCAGGTTTTATCCAGGATTTCCCTGTATTTTGCTGCATTCATTTTACCATCTATCTTCACAAGTCTTCCACACAGTAGAGGTGGTGTGTTTTTGATGATGTGTGGTGTTTGGCTTATGCCAAACATAGCATTTAGTCTGATGACAAAAAAGCTCAATTTTGGTTTCATCAGACCATAGAACCTTCTTCTAGCTGATTTCAGAGTCTTCCACATGCCTTCTGGCAAACTCTAGTTGAGATTTCGTGTGAGTATTCCCCCCCCCCCACCCCCAACAGTGGCTTTCACTTTGCCACTCTCCCATAAAGATGCGACTGGTGAAGCACCCATCAGTTGTTACATGCCCAGTCTCTCCCATCTCAGCCACTGAAGCTTGCAACTCCTCCAGAGTTGTCATAGGTCTCTTGATGGCCTCCCTCACTAATCCCCTTTTTGCATGGTTACTCAGCTTTTGAGGATGGCCTGCTCTAAGCAGATTTACAGCTGTGCCATATTCTTTCAAATTCTTGATGATCGACAACTGTACTCCAAACTCAGTGACTTGGAAATTTTCTTGTATCCATCTCCTGACTTGTGCTTTTCAATAACCTTTTCACAGA
The DNA here is from genome assembly GCF_030144855.1 of Hypanus sabinus. Taxonomy (NCBI): domain Eukaryota; kingdom Metazoa; phylum Chordata; class Chondrichthyes; order Myliobatiformes; family Dasyatidae; genus Hypanus; species Hypanus sabinus. Next base: position 45,695,543 of record NC_082708.1, on the reverse strand, counting down.
TTGCTTGGAATGTTCTTTTGTCTTCATGGCATAGTTTTTGCCAGGATACTGACTGACCAGTGTTACGAACCCCGTAACTGGGTTACTTACCAGCAAAGATAGAGACGTCTGTTGGAGTCTGGTGATACTATTTTTAACAGTATTTATTAGCAGAAATACACAAAAATAATATCAATGCAAATATACAGATAATATACGTCGTCAATACTAAACCTAAAAGTGCGGTTATAATAATAATCAATAAGAAATAAGCTCTATCGTTGTCTAGGGGATAATGAATTGTCCGATGGAAATATAAAGTTCGCTGCAGTTCACACAGGCTGCCATCGTTTGGGTGTCGCTGGGTTGCAATTGTTGGAGAGAGAGAGAGAAAGAGAAAAACTTGCCGACTTTCCTTTATGATTTCGATCCATTAAGTGTCTCGTTGCAGTGGCCGTTCAAGTGTGACCTCTCCTTTAGCTAAACCGTTCTTCCGTGATGAGCCCGCTACCCAGGCAAGGGAGGACGCACACGATCTCCCACTGGCTTTCGCTATAAAACGCTGTCACTGGATTTCTAGCATTTCTCCTGGTGTTCTAAGGGGTGTTCCCCAGACCTGTCTTTTATCGTTACTCATGGGGTCTCAGATGTCAATCAGGTTGGGATGATGCATCCCTCAACCAGTCCACTCTGGTTGTCCCCTGAGGGGTTTCAATGAACAGTACAGTACTCAATACACAATTCCTTCTCCAAGAGACAATGGCAGTATTCAGTGGTTCCGTTCCGCTTACGTCAGGAGACATTCCACCTGGTTGTGTATTCTGTATCTCTCTCTCTCTCAGTTCCTGACATGCTGTGTATCTCTCTCATTTCCTGGGTCTCAGACCCGAAATAATAGCGATCTTGCGATTCTCAAAAAGGAGGGGGCGACTTTGTACCCTTCGGCCCCTCAGAGTTGCTCCACATTCGTAACATCAGCAGTTAGGCCTTCCAGATATAGGTGTATTTTTACTACAATCAATTGAAGCACCTTAACTGCACATGCTGATCTCCATTTAAGTAATTGTGTAACTTCTAAAACCAACTGGCTGCACCGGGGATGATTTGGTGTGTCATATTAAAGGAGGGTGAATACTTATGCAATCAATTATTTTGTTTTATTTTTGTAATTAATTTAGATCACTTAATAGAGATCACGAAAGAGTCTTTTTCTGTTGATCAGTGCCAAACCAAACTAAATCCACCGTGATTCAAGGTTGTAAAACAATAAAACATGAAAACTTCCGGGGGTGCGTGTGAATACTTTTTATAGGCACTGTACCTGGTAAAGCAGCTGCCTCGCTCTAACAGACAATTGGGCTTTCCATACTCTCCCTGACCAAGAGGGATTTCTCTCAGTGCTCCCACATTCCAAAGTCAGGTGGAATGCTAGGTTGTATGACCACCTTACATTGCTATAGGATACAAATGAGTGGTAGAATCTGCGGGGAAATAATGAGAATGTGGGGCAAAAACGATATTAATGCAGGATTAGTATAAATGGGTGGTTGAAGGCTGGCACTGACTTGATGGGCCAAAGGAGTTGTTTGTTTCCATGCTCTCTGTCAGTGACTCTGAAGGGGAGTAATAACGATAAAACTAAGTTTAATAACACTGAAGAAAATCTTCTCCTGCTTTCACTAAATTTCTCTCTTGACTCTTGTACATCTATTTCTCCTGCCCCAAATTTCATTGGTTAATTGGTGACTGCTGATTGTTAAAGTGCTACATAGCTTATTACCTCATTACATCAGCAGTTCATACATCCAGCAACATTCAAGGCAAAAGAAATTCAAAAGGTGGAATAATAACGAAGGATAACTTTTTTTTCCAACAAAGGTACTAAAAAAAAACTACTGGAACTCAAGGTATGTGCATTGAAGCAGCTGTTTCAAAAAGCATATGGGAACAAGGCTTTTGAAGTATTTAACTGCTTTGCTTTTATAAATCACTGGTTAGACCTCAAATATGTTCAATTGAACACACTTCAGCATGTCAAGGCTTTGGAAAGGGTGTGGAGGAGATTTATTAGAATAGTACTAGGGATATGGATACATTAAAGGCCCTGGGATTATTCTGCTTGGAAAAGAGAGACAATTTACTCCTTAAAGTTTAAAGTTTTAAAGTGTTTAAAGTTATTAGTTATAAAAGAAGCAAAATAGAGAAATTGATTTAAAGTTGGTAACTCAAGGAAACAGACTTAAGGTAACTGGCTTAAGAAGAGGGAGATTACCTTTTTTTTTAAAAAAAATGCACAATATTAAATGCAATTGATGTCCAAAAAAGATTGTTGGAAAGAGACGTTTTAATGTAACTGAATACTTACTTGAAAAGTAAAAGCTTGCAAGGCTATAGAACTGCAGAAGAGTGGGTTGAATGGAATACCTTTTCAAAAGAGCCAGCATATGCACAGTGCTCTGAATGATCTCCTTCTAATTCCCCTGGTTCTATCATCTGAATTTAAAGCTGAGCTTGCAAATGCTCAGGCTACAACTGTACCATCAACATAAAAAAAACCATGTCATCAGCAAATTTAACAATTAACTTAACAACTAGTTTGGGAGAAAATAAAAGATATCAGATCAAGTAACTTAATCCAAATATGTAACCTCTAAGAAAAATTGTTAAGTTCCATGGATCAAAGGTCTGAACTTTTATTTGCCATTCCAAATCTTCTCTTTAAAGTCAGTGTACCATCTACTTTTTTGGGAACAGAGGAACACAGTTTCACGAAGGAAATCAGCTCCACACGCTCACTGTTGGTACACTGATTTAGCAGCCACCTTGTAGAGCACAGAAAACAGTTGTCAACAAGACTATGCATGACTGCAATTAAATTACAAACTAGTAAGGAAACAACCATTTGAACTCTGTGCCAGCTAAGTATCAAGTAACTCAACCATGGAAGAATTACAGGGCTCTGCACTGTTATTAGTTTATTGCCCATGCTGTTTACATCTTGACCAATAGCACCAATTCTATTTGTATTTGGAGGAGAACAATGCATAATTATTAGTACTAGATGCCATAGTCAAAGATGTATTACACTGAATACAAAGTTAGTATCATTATTTTTTAAATTGTGGTTTTCAAATGAAGCATAAAGAAGCAATAATTTATGATGGTTTGGCATAGTGACCCATCTCAATAGGTGAATGTAAAGTTTATGAGTAGAGCCACTTTTACTTAAAATTCACATAGTCTTTTTATAAAAACAAGCCGCTTTTCTGAGAACTGCAGATGCTGGAAACCTGAAAAGAAACTAAGCCTTGGAAATACTCACAGGTTAGGAAGCATTCTGTGGAGAGAAAAACTAGTGTTCAGATCAATGACTTTTCATCAGAACTGGAAATATAAGAAAACAAACAAGTCGGTGTGTAGTGAGGATTGGGCAAAGAGGTGAAGAGAACAAAGGAGATTTCTGTGATTGGATGGAGACTAGGTTACATACTAATCTTGGAAGTGTCTAGTTAATGAATGAGAATAATTGGAGGGAAAATTAAGAACAAAAAAAATGTTTAGATGTTGAGAGGGAGGAAACAGCAGAATGCAAGAAATACCCAGCAATTAGACACCATCCGCAGAGGGGAAAACTGAATTTGAATTTTATAGCTCCTTTAATATAAAGCAATTCACAGAGAATTATCAGACAAAAAATGGGTATCAAGAAGCATGAGTGGATATTAAGATTCCCCAGTGCATTTGAGCCTGACCAGTGTTAATGTGGGGTATATGATGACAGTAACACTACTAGGTATAAAAGGGAGGCATTACTCATTCTTGTTGGAGATGGTCTTGTATATAGCATTTCCCTTGAGCAAACATTACTTGCAACTTATTGCTCCATACCCAAATGTGGTGCAGTTTCAATTCATAAAGATGTGAGCAGCTTCATTATGTGAATGGAATCGGCTATTGTACAATTACTGCCAAACATCAGGCCATATGTCAAACAAGCGAAAATCTACAGATACTGTAAATCCAAACAACATACACAAAATACTGAAGGAACCCAGAATTCCAGGCAGCATCTAAGAAAAAGAGTATAGTTGATGTTTTGGGCTGAAACGTCAACTGTACTCTTTTCCTAGATGCTGCCTGGCCTTCTGAGTTCCTCCAGCATTTTCTGTGTGTTGATCAGGCCATATGATGCTGGGAAGCAATTGAAGATGGTTATGGCACTATCCAGGAGAATTCCTTCAGTGATGTCTACCAATAACATTAAGTCATCATTCTTAAGCACAACAATGGTGTCAGAGCAGTTCTGCATGAATTTTCATTAGTGTTAATTCTGCACAGGACACTTACTGCTTCAGTTGCTCCCTGATTGAAAAAGGACTCACTATGACCCAAGCCACATGTGAAAGTGGCCCTTTTGTTCTTTAAGACTACCAGTGCATTGTGGTTCTGACAAATCTGAACAATGAGCAGGTTTTTGTTGTAGATAGTTATAGGCAGTAACATAGCTCCTTGGCATCTATTGGTGATTTGCAAATGATTACATACAGACTTGCCTGATCATTAGTTGCATTTGGTTAGAACATAATTTAGCAATTTTACACATACTCAGGAATACCTTAGCCAAAAGTTGACCTAGCTCTAGACCATAGCTGGAATGTGATCAGGTCTTTGGTGTTTGCAGCATTAAATGCTCTCAACCACTTAGAACTATCACAGAGAACTGTGGCATACAATATTCAAGTTGTGGGTTCGGGCTGAGTTTGCCACCCCTAGGGTCCATTCAATGCCTGGTTTAGGGCCAGGTACTTGATACTAGACTATGGATCAGACACCAGAAAAACTAGAACTCTGCAGATTCTGCAGATGCAGCAAATCCAGAGCAACACACATAAGATGCTGGAGGAACTCAGCAAGGTCAGGCAACATCTCTGAAGAGGAATAAACTGTCAACATTTTGGGCCTGGTCCTATCTTCTGGGCCTGACTCCAGATTATATACTATACTGGCAGAGACAGGTTTTCCATTACAAAAAAAAATGTGTGATAATGAATATAGTACCAAGGATCCAGATTAATCACTGTATAAAATTTCAGAGTCAAAGTGCCATACAGCACAGAAACAGGCTCTCCAGCTCACCATGATCTTACTAACCATGGTACCCATCTACTGTGTCTCTTGCCTCTAAAAACAAAACTGGGCAGTGGGCACAATTCTATTAATGTATAGCAAAGGAGCAAATATCTAATGTGGCAAGTAGAACATCAGAGTGTAAAGACTGGGAGTAGTATGCTAGAGGGATGCCGGGGAAGGGGGGGGGGGGGGGGGAAGAGAGAGTGGAGAAGGAATGCAGAGCAGTGAGGTGGAAGTAATTGAGAATTATGATATTTAAACCTGACCAAAAATATCAGTCTGTTTTGCAGTTAAAAATCAAATATGCTGTGTTTAGAGGTGCTTTGCTTTTTAAATACGACCCTCAGTGCAAATAAACTGTACATAACTGACAAAATGCTAGAGGAACTCAGCAGGCCAGGCAGCATCTATGGAAAAGAGTACAGTTGACGTTTCGGGCCGAGACCCTTCATCAGTACCCGCTGCTGACCCAACGGCTCTAACCTTTGCAAACACTACCATCCTATCCATTTCTCACAACCCCACCCCACCCCTACACTTTCTGCAGTTTAAAATTAACTGATTTGCACTCTCTCCTGGTTCTGGTGAAGGAATGTTAACTTTGTTTTTCTTTCCACTGATTCTACCTGATTTACTTGGTGTTTCCAGTATTTCCTGTGTCATTTCTTTTGAACTAATATATTATTTTAACATTCTTAGTATTAGGAAAGAACAAAATATTTCAATTGAATTAGAAGAACATCCTTGCAAAAAGGAATTAAATGAGTGGACACCAAGCTCAACATTTTAGTCACTTAAGGTTTAGCTTTCCAAGATGCCAGCAAAACTATTTGACTTCTGGAGCCAACCATTCAAGCTGATAATCTCTTAGAGTTCTGTATTTTGTGCCATTTAAAGCACAAAATGCTGAGAATACAGCATGTCATGCAGTACCTATGAACAGAGAAACAGAACTAACCTCCATAACGTTACCCCTGAGCCTCCTACACTCCACACGTTGCAAGAACCTGGTAAAATGCAAGGATGGGAATTCCTCAGGTGCTATTTCTGGATTCTTGTCTTTGCCCCTCTCAGTCACTCTCCACTATTTCTATCCATGACAACATTTGTAATACTCTATCTAAAAACCAAAAGCTGATACAAAATATCCAGCTAACCTTCACATTCCCTGAATCACACCGAGATTGAATTTCCTTAAGCTACAGGCACTTCCTAAAGATATACAGCTGAAAATCAGTTCTTTCAACAACCACAATATGTCACTCGCTCTGACAGACAAATATACTTCTCAAAAATTCAAGTAGTAAGTGCAATATGCTGATTTAAAGGTGGTGAGGAATCAGCATACATAAGGGAGACTGAAAATCTGGCTGAGTGGTGTGATAATAACCTTACACTAAATGTCAGCAACACCAAGAAGCTGATAGATTTCAGGAGAGGGAAACTAGAAGCCCATGAGCCAGTTCTCATCAGATGATCAGAGGTAAAGTGGCTTGGCAACTTTAAATTCCTACTTCAGAGGACCTGTCCTGGGCCCAGTACATATGTGCAATTGTGAAGGAAGCGTGTCAATGCCTCTACAGGCAGTCCCCTGGTTACATGCAAGTTCCGTTCCTGAGTCCGTCTTTAAGTCGGATTTGTACGTAAGTCAGAACGAGCACATCCGGTATTATTTAGCGTCAGTTAGTCAAATGTTTGTCTTAGTATATAGTATATATTTTACCTTTCTATGCTTATGAAACACTTAAGAAATGTATGTATTCCAATAATTACACCACTACGTTGCTTAGTAATAATTGTAGCTTTCTTCGGGGCAGGGCTTTTCACATGCTCCATTATTCTCACTTTATCCTTTAAAATTGTTCCGATCATTGACCGACTGTAGCCTAATGCTTTTCCAATGACCGATGGCATTTTACCTCTTTCCAAATGCTTTATTATTTCCACTTTATTTTCAATCGCGATCGCTTCCCGTCAATGGAACAGAAGCACTGTGGGCTGCAGGTCCCGAGCTGTGCCGGCTCCCGAGGTCCACTGGGTCCTAAGGACCACCGCACTGAGACAGGCTTAATGGGACAAGTGGGGGCTGTGCTGGGTCTGGGTATTTGATTCTCCACAATATTCCATATGGGAATTTAAACTGGAGATGGCAGTGTTTTTTTTATGAGGTCGAGTTGCGAGCTTGACATCAACTCGTCACGGATGGTACGGGAGTCACTGGATCAACATCAACCTGGCACGGGAGCGGTCTGTCACTGGACCTCCGTTCTCCAGCACGGCGCTGATCTCACTGCGCCACCAGCCAAACGGAACGGGGGTGGGGGGGGGGGGGGTCAGAGTGAATCTTACTAAGAAAAATTTAAGCCAAATACAAAGTTAAACACTCAACACAGTGTCAATGGCAATGACTTAAAATGGCAGATGGCGTCACGATCCGACTTAAAATGGTGGACGGCATCGTGATCTGACTTAAAATGGCGGACAGCGTTGTCCATAAGTCAGACGTTCGTGACTCGAGGACTACCTGTACTTCCTTCAGAATTTGTACAGATTTGGCATGACACCTAAAACTTTGACAAGCTTCTATGGATCTGCAGTAGACTATATTGACTGGCTGCATTGCAGCCTGGTATGCAAACACCAATGCCTTTGAACAGAAAATCCTACAGAAAGTAGTGGATACGACCCAGCATATCATGGGTAAAACCCTCCCAACTATTGAGCACATCTACATGAAACGCTGTTGTAGGAAAGCAGCATGCATCATCAGAGATCCTCACCACCCAGATCATGCACTCTTCTTGCTGCTGCCATTAAGTAGAAAGTACGAGATCCTCAGGACTCGCACCACCAGCTCCAAGAACTCCTCAACCATCAGGCTCTTGAACAAAAGTTACATTCAACTTCACTTGCCCTATCATTGAAATGTTCCCACAACCAACAAACTCACTTTCAAGGACTCTTCACCTCGTTATTTATTGCTATTTATTTATATTTGTATTTGCACTGTTTGTTGTCTTCTGCAGTCTGGTTGATCTTTCATTGCCCACAAGAAAATGAATCCAAGAGTTGTATATGGTGACATGCAAGTACTTTGATAATAAAATTTACTTTGAACTTCTGAACTTAAAAAAGTTAAATAATTAGTTGAAAAGATTAATTTAAAATATAATTTAGTCTAGTTAACAGTTTAGTTTTAAGGTACAAGTATTAGTAATTACTTTATACTGGATTATAATTTTAGAACAAATCCTTTCAAGGTTGGAAAATACTCACTAGCCAATTACCTTCCTGTGATCACACACTAGTTATTTTTACATTCCTTAAAGCTCTTGATTTAATTTGCAACTGATGATACTTAACAATTCAACTCTGATTTTTCTTAACAGTGCAAACACAGTAGCTCTCTTCCTCACTCAGCAGACTGTAGAATGGACTCCTGCTATTATTTTCACCATACAGCTCAAATGAAGCTTGAAATGGAATCTGAATACTGCTGTGCTCGAGTTCTTAGGCTAGAAATTCAGAGCAGGAAGTTTGATGGCTGTGGATCTTTCAGCTATATAATCTATTACAATATTCTGTACTGCTGGCATGAAAAAGGAAGATATCTTTATGTTTCAGATGAGCAACAGAGGGTGAGCAGTGCCTCACACATGCTACTTGACCTGCTGAGTTCTTCAAGCAGGTTGGCTGTTGTTCCAGATTCCAGCATCTGCAGGTTTATTTTTATGTCTCCTTTGAGAGGATCTCTTACAAACTAAAGGCCTCCAAGTGAATTAATTGCCTCAATACCAGGGAAAGGTTCCACTGGAAAGCCAAATGGAAGTTTATTCATGGGTTCAATCCACTGAGAACAAATGAACCTTTCCCCTCTCATAACCACTCTTCCCTCCACCTCCCTCCCACCAACCATTTTTCTCAAGGCGGAGAACAAAGGAAGGCAAGATGGTGGGAGATGAGGTGCAAGTGGAAAGGAGATCGATATCATAACCACCCTGAGTGAGACACACCAGGCAGAAGAACAACAACAAAGAATGAAGCAGTAGATACATACCAGATAATACATTAGCTTAACATTAACCTTAGCACCCTCTGTCAAATCAAACTACATTTCTAAATAAGTACTTCTAAAGCTCAAATTACAATGTTTGCCAATAGTTATAAGTTGCAATGACGAATGGCAATTTCCTTAGAAAATCATGTGCCATTGTGAAAGTCAACAGCAAATTATTTTGATTTGGAAATAAAGCAATGGATGCACTAAAATAGAAAATAAGCCCAGTCTGGTACAAAGTTAAAACCAAAAAATGGCCTTTCCCCTTACAACTGCTGATATTCCAGCTCCAGCACTTTGTTTCGTTTCTAACATCCTCATTTTTTTTCTTTGCTGTTGAAAGTTTCAAGATACTGTAATACTCCAAATAGCCTGATAAGTTCTTGATTGCTCTTTACAAGTAAAACTGGTTCAGTTTGAAAGCAGAAGGATTTAGAACTGGCTTCTGTTGCTCATGTAAATATCTGTACGCCTTCTGCATATTTGTTGATTTCCGTAGTCAATTTATTCCAAGTAAGGGATATAAGTGTAAGGGATATAAGGTGAGAATGTTTTGAATTGTGATTTTATTATGTCTGCAAAGCATTATTAGGACATGGATTGTTTTCAGAAAGGAACAAATGGGCAGGATTGCAATAATCAATTTATAATTTCCTATGTTGGTCTGTCTACATTATGCAAGACATTGAAAGGTTTGGGAAGTCATTGTGCTTGCTTTTCTGAACACATAGCACTCTGTACATCACACTACCACTGTCATATCACTGTGCATATGCTCAGCAAAAGCAACGTCACAGACGATATACTTACATTTTGCGTTAATAATGGAAATACATTTCAGGTCGTAAAACTGGGTGCAGCTCATACACACTCACAAAATTAACACTGGCATTCTCAGACTTGTAGAACGACAAGCAAATGCTGCAAACTGGTACATTCCAAAGTGCAGGAGTATGTGCTGAAAGATTCCCTGAATCACAGTGCAGTCACCACAAAGGATTTATTAAGGAAGAATTGCAGGCTACTGCCCTACCCATGGACACTGAGAAACTGGATCCTGCAAACACTTCATGGGTGCATTGTTTAAGAAAGTAATACTGTATAAATAAAGTTGACACATTCTAAGAAAATGTACTGAATTGGAGATACAATAAATGTAGATAAAGACATACACTAATTATATTTACTATATGTTTTATGAATGAAGAACATTTTTGAAGTGAAGAAAATAATTTGAATAGTTGGGTCCATTTTCAGGCAAATGGTATATAAAAAACAACCTGCATTTATATACCATCTTTTACATCCCAAGGCATTTTGGAGGATTATCAAACCAAATTTGACAACGTCACAATCAGAAATTTGGCAAATATCCAAAAGATCAGGGCAGTAATGTTTTTTTTTAAATTAAGGACTCCTTAAATAAGAGAATTAATTATTGTTGGCCACATATAAATGATAAAGAAATTGGCCAACAATAATTCATCCTGCAGTCAAATATTTTTAAAGGCCCTGAATGCAAAATCATTTTTTCTTAATACAATTCCATAGGGAAGCTGCAAAGTTTTATCGTTGGCACAATTACCACTGAAGCTACCCTCAAGTTTCAGTGAAGAACTTATACAGAAGTGGAAACAACTTTGCTTCCTATAAAGAATGTAACCATGCAAACTTGCAGATTATATTAAACTACCAAAGAGGAGTGCTTGCTTTTGTTTCAGCAGCACTGGCTGTTGCACAGCTGCTTTGTGATTTACCATTATTTTACTTCTGGTGCAGTAAACCATTTTTCAGATTTAAAAAAAATGCACTGACTTGATGTTTAAGTCAGTCAATGTGAGGTAGTTTCCCAAATCAATCCATCAATTTGAAGATAATCCTAAATGAGCTGACACGTCCTGTTTAGCTCAATCTCAACTCTACATGACTCAAGCATTCACCATTGCACCTAACTCCATAATCAATATTAAGTTGCTCATTTATGGAGATAATTGATGTAACAGAAAAATCTGGTGGAATTGGTCAAATTAGCAGTTAGATCAATTATTAGTAATGAAACTTCAGATGCAATCAACTTTCCAAATAATATATTTCCATCACATTTTGACAAATTGTTCTGCTCCCAAGTCCCTGGACTCCATTGACAGCACTCCTTCAGTTCACCCATTCTATCTAGTACTAATCTCAACCATCATCCCAGTAATGTTTGGACCACTCGAGTTCCCTTAATTGCTCTATGACAGCTAATAATATCAACAGAATTTCACTACTATGTCTTTCTGCTTCAATACTGCTATTATCAGCTTTTTAAAGCATTCAGCTGTGATCATTTTGTTTTCACCAACCAGAGCCCATCTCCAACTTCCCCTTCATCTTTAAACATATGACACAGGTATGTGGCAGAAAACGAATGCAAGTGGCATCAACACCAAGGCTGTCCTTTTCAAACTCAAGATGCAACTATAGTACATGCCTTGAGTATTCAACAAAAAATTCCTACTCCAATAAAGTTCTTTCTGCGGTGCAGCTACAAGAACTGCAAGGATCTTCTACCAAATGGAACTACAAACATCTCCAGTAAAAGCAGCAACCATTGCTGCCTTCACTGTCATCTTGATACCTCACCACCTCATTCAATCACACCCTGCAAAGCAACCTCCAGAACTTTTGACTTTTTGTCCTTTGTCTACAATGCACTGAATAACACATGCCTCAGGTGAAAGATCAGCTTCCATACAAGTCTCAATGATGCCCATATTACTAAGTTTTGTGATATTAAGTTTTGATGTCAACTATAATTTATCTCTTTTTTGTGCAATTACCGTTCGAACAAGATATCTAGAAAGTTTTAATCAACTTTGCCTCCAACTTTCACCCTGCCTCTTGTTGACTTCATTAACTTTGCCGCCAATTTTCACCGTGCCCTCAGATTTACCTGGTCCATTTCTGACACCTCCCTTCCCTTTCTTGATCTTTCTGTCGCCATCTCTGGAGATGGCTTACCTACTGGTATCTACTATAAGCCTACTGACTCTCACAACTACCTGGACTATTCCTCTTCCCACCCTGTCTCTTGCAAAAATGCCATCCCCTTCTCGCAATTCCTCTGTCCCGGTGCAGCCTCCTCTACATCGGCGAGATCCGACGCAGATTGGGGGACCGCTTTGTCGAGCACCTCCGCTCTATCCACCACAACAGACAGGATCTCCCGGTTGCCACCCACTTCAACTCTGTTTCACATTTGGATATGTCCATACATGGCCTCCTCTACTGCCATGATGAGGCCAAACTCAGGTTGGAGGAGCAACACCTCATATACTGTCTGGGTAGCCTCCGGCCCCTTGATATGAACATCAAATTCTCCAACTTCCGGTAATTCCCTCCCTCTCCCTTCTCCCCCATTCCCAGTTTCACTCTGCCTCCTCTTCTAGCCTCTCTCAGTCCTGATGAAGGGTCTTGGCCCGAAATGTCGACAGTGCTTCTCCCTATAGATGCTGCCTGGCCTGCAGTGTTCCACCAGCATTTTGTGTGTGTTGTTTGAATTTCCAGCATCTGCAGATTTCCTCATGTTTGATGTTTATTTCCAGGCTTCCATGTTTCTGTCTTTTGATTAATTTTATTTTAATTTATTACAGAACATAACAGCCAGCAGTTTTCAAGATTCAAAGAAACTTTGACAGCCAGGTTCTTATTGAACATTGAAGGAGGATTCTTCAGTTATCTCAAAGCAGCAGCCACTCTCTTAAATGTCTCATTTGCCTATTACACAGCCAAGAACTATGGGGTCACATTCACCATGCTGCTGCCATATGCCTTGCTGCTTCACCAGCAGTAGTTATTTTAAAGTAACCAGAAAGTGTGGGTTCAGCTTCGATGACAGGCAGACAGAGAAAACAAATTTGGACACAGATAAACTCAGCTACACACACACACACATATCAAGAATCTCAATATCAATATAAATTCCAACTTAATGCCTCATGTTTCAGCCAAACCTCTTGCATCTAAGAAAATGCAAAACAGATTCTTACACAGAGTTAATCATCAATACAGTCGGCCCTCCTTATCCGCGGGGGACTGGTTTCGGGACCCCCCCGCGGATACCAAAAAACGCAGATGCTCAAGTCCCTTATTTAACCTGTCCAGTGCGGGTGGGCTTTAGACCCTAGGGAAGCTCCAGACCCGCTGCCCACGGCTGCTGCTGCTGAATCCGCAGTGTTTCTGTTCCGCTGACAGAAAAAGATCATGATTGAAAATAAAGTGGAAATAATAAAGCGATCAGAAAGAGGTGAAACGCCATTGGTCATTGGAAAAGCGTTAGGCTACAGTCGGTCAATGATCCGAACAATTTTAAAGGATAAAGTGCGAACAATGGAGCATGTGAAAGGCCCTGCCCCAATGAAAGCTACAATTATTACTAAGCAACACAGTGGTTTAATTATTGAAATACATACATTTCTTAAGTGTTTTATATGCATAGAAAGGTAAAATATATACTACAGGTATCCCCCGCCTTACAAATGTTCGCTTTTCGCCACTTCGCTTTTACAAAAGACCTACATTAGTAACCTGTTTTCGCATTACAAAGAGGATTTTTGCTTTTACAGATTTTTTTCCCATATAAATTAACAGTTCTTCACTTTACTCTATTTTGGCTTATGATATGCTTCATAGGAACGCTCTACCTTTGTAAAAGGGGGGGGGGAGACACCTGTATATAATAAGAAGAACGTTTGACTAACTGACGCTAAATAATACTTGCCAGATGTACCTGCTCTGACTTACGTACAAATCCAACTTAAAGACTGCCTGTACTTTAAATCATCTCTAGATTACTTTAGTACCTAACACAATGTAAACGCTATGTAAATAGTTGTTACACTATTTGTTTAGGGAATAATAACAAGAAAAAAAAGTCTGTACATGCTCAAATAATGAGTGCTGGAAAGAGAACTTCTGGGTTTTCCCAATCCGTGGTTTGTTGAATCCACACATGCAGAACCTGCGGATAAGGAGACCCGTCTGTACCCCACATTTCCATATTGTCAGCACTGTGCTGAATAGTTAACTTGTTGCATAGATTCAAAGTATCCTGTCTGGATCTGCTATCATTGCAATGTCAATTCCAACAGAGACAATGAATGGAATACACCATACAAAACACCATACAAAACAAGCAATCCATTTGATACAGAAGATTCTGTAGATCCAGAGTAACAAAATGTTGTTACAGCAGGCTAACCAGCATCTATGGAGAGGAATAAATAGTCAACGTTTTGAGCTGAGGCCTTTTACCAGCTACTCACTTATTGTTTAACTCAACTGAGATCTGCAATGTTTAGTTTCACCAGCTTTGGACATGGACAAATATAAACTTCAAAAGGAGTGTCGGATAAATTTTTCAGCTGCAATCACAGCATCGAGTACAAGCCATTCACTTTTAGTCGTCTCATTTAGGGGTTTAAGAAATTTCCTTTTAACCCATGTTTTATCTTTATTTATTTAGAGATACAGCACAGAACAGGCACTTCTGACCCAATGAGCTGCACTGCCCAACAACCCACCCATTTAACCCTAGCTTAAATCACAAAACAAGTTACAATGACCAATTAGCCCATTAGTTGTTACATCTTTGGAATGTGGGAGAAAATCAAAGCACCTGCAGGAAACCTATGTGTTCCTTACTGGCAGCAACCTCCAACTCCTAAACTGCAATAATACTGTGCTAACTACTACACTACCTTAGCATATATCACGGGAGCAGGAGGATTTCAGTGGACATACATTACACTCTGACAATATGGATCAGGCTTCAGGGTCCAGGTTATATCTTAACATGTTTGAATATTCTGAAATTCCTTCCATGATGTTTCCGACTTCTACTTTCCCTAAAAACTTGTAAGTGTTTTATCTTATAACTTATAAGATAAACATCCATTAACAATATTTACAGGGAAAACTGCTGAAGTCACAAAAGACAGCTGTGATGTGAAGAATTTCTGGTTAGTTTGTTCATAAAAAGAAATTCATTTGGCAACCCAATCTTCATTATTAAATATTACCACTGAACACACTAGAACAAAAAGTGCAAATGTATGACCTGACACAATTAGGAATTTGATTACTACAACAAATTTACTGGAATTCAACTTGGCAAATTGTTAATTTTATTCAATGGCTACCAAGGAATTAACAATGATTATACGATAGCAGGGAAATACCCGAGGAAATGAGCAAGTCAGTGTTTATTGCACTGCTGAAAACATCTAGAGCAATTGAATGCTCGTTACACCCGCAATTAGTTTGATCAGTCATGTTGTGAAAGCCCTGCTATGAATCATCATGACGAGAGCAAGAAAAAGCATGAAACTGGAGATCTCACTAGAGCAGTGTGGCTTTATTGAAGATAGTGGAAGGCAAAATGCAATCTTCATCCATTGACTGATTTGTGAGTGTGCCATAGAGGTCCACAAAGGCCTATGCTTCATCGACTATACCAAAGAACTTATAAAAATCCTTCAACACTTGGACACCAATGGCAAAGATCTCAGAATCATCAGAAATTTGTATTGGGAACAAAACTCAGGAATGAGAGTTGAAAATGAGACAAATGATTTTGTCCAGATTAAGAGAGTCAGAGAGAGTTGTGTTCTCTCACCCAACCTATTCAACCTTTATAGCGAGAAGATTCTAAGAGAAATTAGCAATATTCCAGGCATAATTGGTGGATACAATTTGAACAACCTACAATATACAGATGACACTGTGCTGATAGCTACCTCCAAGGAGAAGCTCCAATAAATAGGAGATAGAAGAAAGTGCAAAGAGAATATCGATCATCAACTACAAGATGACTGAATGTATGGTTGTTACAAAGAAAAAAAATACAGAAATGCAAACTGAAACTGGGCAATGAAACAATTAAACAAATGTGGCAATTCAATTACTTAGGTAGCATGATAACATCTGATAGCAACGTTGATGTTGAAATTATGAGGAGAATTGGGATCACTAAATGCACATTTGAGAATTTTAGCAAGATACTGAAGAATAACAATTTCTACCGGGTATGAAACTCAGTGTTGTGATGCTACCTTTATTCCACACTAACATATGGAAGCAAATGTTAGAAAATATCAAAGCAAAATGAGGGAAGTCTCGAAGTTACAGAAATGTGTTTTTTGAGAAGAATGGTGAAAATATTGTGGAAGGAGAGTACCAAACGAGGAAGTGTTACAAAAAGCTGGAATAGGAAGAAAGCTGATATCATCAATCAGGAAACAGCAGCCAGAATTTCTGGGACATGTACTGAAGAAAGAAGCTTGAACATCTTGCAGTGAAGTTGCAATCGACAGTGTATGACATTCATGAGTTGCATCAAGGGATGGACAGGCTAAAGTTTTGAAGAGTTTATTGAAACTTCAGATTAAAGACAGATGGAACACCATGATTGTCCACGTCACATAACGATGTTGATGAATAAAGAATTAGTTTAAATATCAAAGAATTGCAATTGTGTGGAAATAAACATACTCTTTCAATAAACATCAAGTCCCCCAATGATCTTTTTCCCCAACATGGAAGGTGCTGAAACATACAGTGCTGCCAGAGCCAGCAGCTCTCCATGGTCCACCCAAGAAACTACTTACTTTAAGTCAAGAAGCAACATGGAACAACTATTCTCAGTGATGATGGGGTGGGGAGGCTGATACATCTGATCTGGGTCTCATCAAAACTGAATAGCTTTCATTAAGATTAATAACTGACAGATGCAACACTATTGTTCCTTTTCAGAGTTATTTAGCTAGAAATCACCCCCAAAAAAATTCAAATAATCCTGCGTCAAAGCAAGCAGAAATGCCTCCACTGAGACCACAAAAAGCCTACTTGTAGCCCATCCACAATCCAATACAGTGACATTTTTACCATTAAGATTCCAACTTTTAGGCAACTCTGATGAAACACTGGTTAATACTCTGCTTGGCACCAAACCTGACCAATGATTTGTGAGTAAATCCATTATTTACAAAGTTAGCCCTAACCTTGGGAAGGTAAGGATCAGGATGTGAAAGGGTGAGTCAAGGGAAGCTACAACAGCACATCATTAAGTCTAGGAAGAGACTTAAGAGACCACAGTGCAAGATTGCTGTATCAGAGGGACATCAGAGAATATTTGTATTTTGCTTCACAGAAATAGGGCGTCTCCCAATATTTCAGAAGCAGGGCTGCAGCCTGATATCTTCACTATTCTCCACAAAGACAGGGCAGCTAAGTTTTTGTTTTAAAAAGGTAGAGGAGGAGGAAGATGCTTTATGATTAACTCATCATAGTGTACAGACATGGGGGTTCTGTCTCAGTTCTGCTCATCTGACCTGGAACATCAGACAGTATCATCCTTTTTAACTGTGAAGGGAGTTTTTCGCCATCATCCTGTTAGCATTCTATAAGTCAACCACCTTTTCGCTACATCTTATAACAAACAACAATTAACTCAGAGTGGATCAATCATAAATTCATTTACTTTACTTGCAGCAAGGGAAAACTAGCACTACATAAGAGCTGGTAACAGTTTTGAACAAACAGACAGCATCATCACGTTCTTTAAACACAAGTGTTGGCTGCCAATGCTAGTTCAAGAGCAGAGTACATTCTGTTGTCTGCTTAATCAGTGAACTTGACATTCTTCCAGTAAACAAATCAGCTTGTCTTTCTGCAGTTTGTCATATATTCAGGGTCCTTCAGCATAATGATGCATGAACACTATTAGCAAAGCACTCAGGTACAATATAGATTCCATTTTGTTACAACAAGTACATTTCCACACCACCTTCAGCCAATGTTAGGCAGGCACTGTAATTAGCAGGCAATAAACACTTCATGCCTTCCCTATTGTAAGGGGGTTTCTTCTTGGTGTAAGGGGGTTTCTTGTTTTCTCTTCTTTATGTTACTCTGTGTGTTAATCAAAATGGCTTCTTTGTTAAAAGTAAAAATGGATCTTTGTTATGCTAACTGGTGAGAGGGTGTTTTCTCTCGAAACTTGTTTGGGTTATGATTGCTGATAATGGGTATTGTATTCCTTTGTTAACCAATTGGGATGGATGTTATTTTTTCTTGTGGGTCGGTGAGCTGTGGTTTTGTGAGCTTTTGGGGAGATGGCGCGAGGGGGTTAGAGGGAGAAGATGCAATGTTGTAAGCTAAGCGACAGAACAGCCCCGAGTGGGGGTCCAAGGCCCAGGGTTTTCAGTGAGGAGAGGAGTTGAGGACAGATTCGTGTGGAGCGTCTGGTTGACCACCGTTGTTGGTCCCAGATGGCAGGTTGAGGAGGTCGGAGAGAACCGAATGGCGGCAAGAAGACTTCGTTAACTGAGCTCCAACGGGTTGTGCATGAAGTGGTTGGACTTTGATAAGTTTGGCGCCTTTTACTTTTCCTTTTATATCGCATCTCATTAAGTACATAGTTCCAATAAGATCTATAAAGTGTAATAATCTACCTCGCATATGGTGTACTGTCTGTTATTTAGAAGGGTGGGGACACCACACAGCATCCACACAAGCTGATTACCCAGTTTGGCGGGGCCGACGGCTGCTCCCCCTAGACGGAAGTGAGCTGAGCAAGCCTGAGGCTTACCGGGGGCTACACTAGCATTGCACGGGATCTCAACCAGGCCAGCTTGACGAAGTCTCTGAACAAATACCACCAACATATCACCTGTGGAATCAGAGACATCAACACACTTGACCACTGTTGTGCCAGCATCAAGAATGCTTACCTTGCTATCCCCTGTCCACACTTTTGAAAGTACTTTTGTGCTTTTACTCCCAGCATATCTGAAGATATGCTCCAAGGAAGAAGAGTGCTTACAGAATTACTTTGAGTTGGTGGACTGGACAATATTCAAGGATTCATCTTTGAATCTGAATGAATGCACCACAGTTGTCACCAGCTTCATCAAGACTTGTGTGGACGAGTGTGTGCTCTCAAGAACATATTAAACACACCCCAACCAAAAGCCATGGAGGAATAAGGAGATTCATAGTCTGCTGAGGGCTAGTTCTGTGGCATTCAAGACCAATGATCCAGAACTATATAAGTAGTGCAGGTACGAACTATGGAAAGCTATATTGAGAGCGAATAAACAATTCCGACAGAGGTTAGAGACAGAATTGGATGTACATCAGCTCTGACAGGGAGTTGCAGGCCATTTCTTCCAATTAAGCAAAACCTAACATCATGAATGGCTGTGTTGCTTCACTCCCAAATGAAGTCAATATCCTTTACACACACTATGAAAAAGAATAAAATGACACCTATGTGAATACTTGCAGCATCTAGTGACTCTGTGATCTCTGTCTCTGAGGCCGGTGTTAGAACATCTTTCAAGAGGGTGAACCCTCGCAAGGAGTCAATTAACTGGCGGGAGTGTTCAAGGCATCTTCAATCTCTCACTGCTGCAGTTGGTGGTTGCCACATGCTTCAAAGGGTGATAAGCAAGTTCAGCTACCTCAATAACGATTGCCCAGTGGGACTCACTATTGTGACAAAGTGCTTTGACAGGTTGGTCATGGCGAGAATCAACTCCTGCCTAAGCAAGGACGTGGACCCGCTGCAATTTGCCTACCACCACAATACAGTCTACAGTGGATGCAATCTCACTGGCCCTCCACTTGGACAATAGTGATACCTATAGCAGGCTATAGCACAACATTCAACACAAAGTTGTAATCAACCAGCTTCAAAATCTGAGCCTCTACACTCCCTTTGCAATGGGATCCTTGACTTCCACACCAGGAGACCATAGTCAGTGCAGTTTGGAAACAGCATCTACTTGCCGACAAAAAACACTGGCGTACCTCAAGGATATGTGCTTAGCCCACTGCTCTTCTCTCCCTACACCGATGACTGCGTGGCATACAGATGCGAGATAGATCATTTGGCTGACTGGTGTCACAACAACAACCTTGCACTCAATGTCAGTGAGATCAAGGAATTGATTATGAACTTCAGAAAGGGTAAGACAAGGGAACACACACAGCAGTCCTCATCGAGAGATCAGCAACGGAAAGGGTAAGCAGTTTTAAATTCCTGGATGTCAACATCTCTGAAAATCTAACCCGGGCCCAACATATTTATGCAATTACAAATAAGGCATGTCAAGAGCTATGTTTCATTAAGAGTTTGAGGTGACTTGGTATGTCACAGAAGCCACTCACAAATTTTTTTTTTAAATTAGTTTTTTTATGCATTTTCTACATCACTACAGATAGAAAAAAAAACCCAAATCAAAATGAAGAAAATTAATACAGTGCAAAAATAAACATACAATAATAAAATACAAAAAAGATAATTGAGAAAGCATTCAAATTGAAGACATGTAAAATTAGTATCCTCCCCAAGCCCCGCAACAAAAAAAAACTCCAGACCAACCACAACACAATATAGAGAATATAAATCAGGACATTCAAACCCCCAAAACTGTAAGTACACTTAAAAACAGAAGATAATAATGCCTACTACCAAAAAAAAGAGCTGAAAGCAAGGGACCGAAAAAAAAAACCTTAGTTAAGAGGAAGGTTATGAAAGAATAAAAGGTCCCCAGGCCTCATGGAACTTTATATCCGAATTAAGAACTGAATAATGAATTTTTTCAAGGTCTAAGCAGGACATAATATCATTAAGCCATTGAGCATGCGTGGGCGGGGCAACATCTCTCCATCTAAGGAGGATTAAACGTCTAGCCAGGAGAGAAGCAACAAATTTCTACAGATGTACTGTGAAGAGCATTCCAACTGGTTGCATCACTGTCTGGTATGGAGGGCCACTGCAAAGGATAAAAAAAAAACTGCAATAAGTTGTAAACTCAGCAAGCTCCTTCATGGCCACTAGCCTTCCCAGCATTGAGGACACCTTCAAAAAGTGATGCCTCAAAAAGGTGGCATCCATCATTAAGGAAACCCCTCCCCCAAACACCCAGGATGTGCCCTCTTCCCATTGCTACATCAGGGAAGTGGTATAGGAGCCTGTACACTGAACATTTCAGGAACAGTTCCTTCAAAGTTCAAAGTAAATTTTATTATGAAAATACATATATGTCACCATGTACAACCCCAAGATTAACTGTCTTGTGGGCATACTCAACAAATCAATAGAATAGTAACTATAACAGAATCAATGAATGACCACCAAACTAGGGCTTTCAAACAGAGTGCAGAAAACAACATACTGTCCAAATGCAAAAAGAAAAGACAATAATACAAATAAATAAGCAACAAATATTGAGAACATGAAATAAAGAATCGTTGAAAGTGAGTCCATTGGTTGTGGGAACATGTCAATGATGCAGCAAGTGAAATTATCTCCTTTGTTCAAGAGCCTAATGGTTGAAGAGTAGTAACTGTTCTTGAACCTGATTGTGAGAGTACAAAGGCTCTTAAAACCCTTTTCCTGATGGCAGCAGTAAGAAGAGTGCATGTCCGGAGTGATGGGGGGTCTCTGAGCATGGATGTTACTTTCCTGCAACAGCATTTCATGTCGATGTGCTCAATGGTGGGGAGGGCTTTACCTGTGATGGACTGGGCTGTATCCACTACATTTTGTAGAATATTCCAGTCAAGAGCATTGGTGTTTCCATTCCTGCCTACGATGTAACCAATCAATATAGTTTCCACTACACATCTATAGAAGTTTGTCAAAGTTTTAGATGTCATGCCGAATCTATGGAAACTCCTAAGGAAGTAGAGGTGCTGCTATACTTTCTTCATAATTGCACATGTGTTGGGCTCAGGACAGGTCCTCTGCAATAATAAATCCTCCGAATTTTGAAGCTGATAACCCTATTCATTTCTGATCCAACTAGGACTGGCTCATGGACCTCTGGTTTCCTTCTCCTGAAGACTATAATCAGTTCCTTAGTCTTGCTGGCATTGAGTGAAAGGTTGTTGTTATGACACCATTCAGTCAGATTTTCAATCTCTCTCCTATATGCAGATTCATAACCAGCTTTGATTCGACCTACGACAGTGGTGCCATTAGCAAACTCAAATATGGCATTGGAGCTGTACTTAGCCACACAGTCACAAGTGTAAAATGAGTAGAGCAGGGGGCTAAGCACATAGCCTAGTGGTGCACACCTGCTGTTGAAAATCAGAGAAGATGCTGTTGCCAATCTCAACTGACTGAGATCTGCAAATGAGAAAATCCAGGATCCAATTGCACAAGGAGGTATTAAAGCTTATTGAGTTCTTAGAGCTTATTTGTTAGTTTTGAAGGGGTGATACAATTGAATGCTGAGCTGTAGTCAATAAACAGCATTCTGATATATGCATATTTGCTGTCCAGATGTTCCAGAGTTGAGTGAAGAGCCAATGAGATGGCATCTGCTACGAACCTGTTGTTCTGGTAGACAAATTGGAGCAGATCTAAGTCACTTCGATCTTCCCCTTTATCATCAGATTTCTGAATGGAAAATAAATCAATGAACACTACCTCATTATGCTTTCCTCTCATTTTAAACTATGAACTTAATTAAATTTTTGTTGATGTATACTTATTGTAATTTATAGATTTTTAAAATTATTATGAAATACAATGTCCTGATGCTGCAAAACAATAAATTTCAGGACATATGCCAGTGATAATAAACCTGATTCTGAGAAATTAAGGTGACAACAGACCTTGAAAATTTAGTTATTCACACCTATGTTAAAAGAGATAACCTAAGCACATCTTGAGGTACAGTAGGCAATGTGATGCTACAAAATACTACAGAAGCTGTGTGCATTGAAGATAATACCAAACCCAAAATCAAAGAAATAAATCCCTTTGATCACAACAGGAATAGAATATATAGTAAATTAGGAAAAATAGTAACAATCAAAATAGAAAATTTAAACAGCAGACCAAGCAGCATCTATAAGGAGAAGCACCGTCAACATTTCTGGCCGAAACCCTTTGTCAGGAGTAACCGAAAGGAAAGATAGTAAGAGATTTGAAAGTAGTGGGGGGAGGGGGAAATGCGAAATGATAGGAGAAGACCGGAGGGGGTGGGATGAAGCTAAAAGCTGGAAAGGTGATTGGCGAAAGTGATACAGAGCTGGAGAAGGGAAAGGATCATGGGACGGGAGGCCTCGGGAGAAAGAAAGGGGGAGGGGGGAGCACCAGAGGGAGATGGAGAACAGGCAGAGTGATGGGCAGAGAGAGAGAGAGAAAAAACGAACAACTAAATATGTCAGGGATGGGGTAAGAAGGGGAGGAGGGGCATTAACGGAAGTTAGAGAAGTCAGTGTTCATGCCATCAGGTTGGAAGCTGCCCAGCCGGTATATAAGGTGTTGTTCCTCCAACCTGAGTTTGGATTCATTTTGACAGTAGAGGAGGCCATGGATAGACATATCAGAATGGGAATGGGACATGGAATTAAAATGTGTGGCCACTGGGAGAT
The DNA here is from genome assembly GCF_030144855.1 of Hypanus sabinus. Taxonomy (NCBI): domain Eukaryota; kingdom Metazoa; phylum Chordata; class Chondrichthyes; order Myliobatiformes; family Dasyatidae; genus Hypanus; species Hypanus sabinus. Next base: position 45,671,941 of record NC_082708.1, on the reverse strand, counting down.
CCTGCTTTCTCTGGCGGACAGAGCGTAGGTGTTCAGCGAAACGGTCTCCCAGTCTGCGTCGGGTCTCACCAATTTTGGAGACCGTTTCACTGAACACCTACGCTCTGTCCGCCAGAGAAAGCAGGATCTCCCAGTGGCCACACATTTTAATTCCACGTCCCATTCCCATTCTGATATGTCTATCTATGGCCTCCTCTACTGTCAAAATGAATCCAAACTCAGGTTGGAGGAACAACACCTTATATACCGGCTGGGCAGCTTCCAACCTGATGGCATGAACACTGACTTCTCTAACTTCCGTTAATGCCCCTCCTCCCCTTCTTACCCCATCCCTGACATATTTAGTTGTTTGCCTGTTCTCCATCTCCCTCTGGTGCATCCCCCCCCCCCCTTTCTTTCTCTCGAGGCCTCCTGTCCCATGATTCTTTCCCTTCTCCAGCTCTGTATCACTTTCACCAATCACCTTTCCAGCTTTTAGCTTCATCCCACCCCCTCCAGTCTTCTCCTATCATTTTGCATTTCCCCCTCCCCCCACTACTTTCAAATCTCTTACTATCTTTCCTTTCAGTTAGTCCTGACAAAGGGTCTTGGCCCAAAGTGTCGACAGTGCTTCTCCTTATAGATGCTGCCTGGCCTGCTGTGTTCCACCCGCATTTTGTGTGTGTTGTTTGAATTTCCAGCATCTGCAAATTTCCTCGTGTTTGCTCTTAGAAAATTTTAATATGTTTTTTTTGTTTTCTAGTTTTATTATATGCATTTTAATGGGTGAAAAGGGCAGATGGATGCCTAGACAAAGCTCAGATGTTCTTTATTAGAACGACAGAAATAGAGCTTAAAACCTAGTGAGTATTTTCTATAAACTTTATTTCCACAAATCCATATTTAGCCTTCATATATTACTGCTCCCTACCAGTTCTCTTTTACGAGTATCCATCTTCTTAAACAGATTACCACTTCCCTAAGCCAAAAAGAGAAAATGTTTGAAATGTTACCATTTCAATTACATACTTTACAGCCTTTATTCTAGGTCCAAAATTAAGCTCAGCGACAACAAATTACAACCACAGTTTCTATTTGTTTTGAAAGCAGATGCTGGAAACCATCCTACAGTTGCTACTTATAGTTCCTCTAAATGCATTGTTTTTTTCATTTTCCTTCCCCAACCCTTTTTGCTTTGCATCAACTATGTCATTTAATCACCCCTTCCTTCCAGCTGATCACTACCCACTTGCCACTGTTTACATTTGTTACATTTTCAAACTTTTCTAGTTATGCTCCAAGGGCTAGATCTGAAATATTTACTATTATTTCCTCTCTTCATAGATGCTGCCCAAGCTCTTAAGTAATCACTGCTGAGTACCTTTACTGGTGATCTTTCGCATCATTCTATATAAGCTTTTAAAAAATCCTTGGATCAAAGTCCAGCGGCTTAGAAAATCCTGCAATGGTGATAGCATCCCAATTGAACATTCAATGGTTATTTCCAGAATATTATGAAAGTAACAACACAACTGTAGCTTTTATTCCTCTTCTCAGAGTGGAATATTACTTCATCAAGATTATCCCCAGATAAAGTCCAAGTGGTTGGTGTCTATAAGGGCACTACATATTGTTTATTTTCTATTTTTTTTTTGAAGAAAGCCCTTAACTCCAAGTGGAGTCATCAGGACGCCATTGTGAAGGCAGATTTTTAGCACGCTTTCTTATTTTTACGAGGCCAAGTTACTAGCTCGACACTCAGTGATGGAAGGCGTGCAAGGGAGCCAGCTGGATTCGAACTCGAGAGCCTTTTAACATAGGTGTTAATCAAGGAAAGAAACAATAACTAAATTTTCAAAGTCCGTTGTCACCTTAATTTCTCAGAATCAGGTTTATTATTATTGGCATATGTCCTGAAATGTTTTGTTTTCCTTTGTACTACAGCACTGCAATGTAATTACATGACCTCTATGGACAACATGCAAATGAGGTTTTCACTATATTTGGGTATTTGACAATAATAAACATATTTACCAATCAATGGCCAGGTGGGTAAGGTCCTGTACATTCTGCCATTTACTACTACTTGCAAGGTCTCTACGAATGAAGGCAAGGTCGCCAAGGCCATCCTGAATATTCCTTCTCTTTTCTGAAGGGCCAGGAATCAAGGATTCTCACGTCTTTGGTGCCGTTGTTTTGTTTCACGGAGGCTTTCAGAACATTCTCAAAATGTTTGCCCAGTCCATATCTGCTATGGTGGTGTTTAGGGGAATGTGTGTTTTAAAAGAACCATGTAGCCTGCTAATCAAAGCCAAATTAATAAAACTAGGGGCTTCAGCGCTGGGGATGCTGGCCTGTGAGAAGAATCTGTTGCAGTTTTTCTTATCCTGCCAACAGATTCAGTTGATTCTATGCAGATAGCACAGGTGGTGGCTCTCCAGTGCTTTGGACATTGAGCTCTTGATCTTCAAACACTTCCTCAGGCATCCACACAGTGTGAAGTTACTTATAAAGCAACAGTACATTCCAAAAGCTGCCCTCATTGGAAGTTGGCTCCAAAAAGATGGGAAGTAATCCATGTTTTTCCCCCCAGGGTCTCATCAGGAACCTTTGTTGTTAGGGAAGTGTGGTATAATGTGGGTCATCTCTTTGACCACAAAAGCCTTGAGAGGGACTGTGAAGAAATCAGTCTCCACCTTACATCTACAACAATAATATGCAAGCTTTGGGCTCAAATAATGGATCTACAAGAAAAGCTCCACTATCACATCAGTTCTTTTTTCAATCTTTAATGCCACAATACTGCAGGCTAATTCCACCAAGCTCCCAGTGGAATGGAGCTAATCTGTAGGGTCATCTAGGAAACCATTCAACCTACCTTGCAGGTATTCCACTGCCTTAATTCACCCTAACATCAGTCAAGGACAATGGCTGCACTTGTGCATATTCAGAGACTAAACTGCTAGGTCATTATCAATTTGTTTACTGAAGTGGATCGAACTTGGTAGTTCCACAAAGTAAAGATTCACTACCAACAATAACTTAAAGATGGTGGTCATCAGGATTTTTTTCTACATATAATTAAAATGAGCTAAATTGACAACAAACAGTTGACAAGATGCACAAAAGATGGCTGATCAACTTATTAGTTTTCGCCCAAATGACAGCAGAAATTAGGTCATGGTCATACAACACAGAAACAGGCTTCCAGCCCAATGCCCTCAGTCCCACTCACCCACATTAGGACCATATCCTTCCAACTTGGTTATTTTTAAATACTGTACCTCTTGAACATAATAACGGAATCTGATTCCACCTCCTCTAGAAGTGCATTTCAGGTATCAACCACTTTACATATATAAAAAAACTCTCACACAAGCTTTCTTGCTTTAGGTACCTACTTCGCTCCAGGAAAAATAAGTACAGCCTATCCAAACTCTTCCCCGCCCCCCAGTCTTAAATTGGCAAAATCCTGGTGAATCTCCTCTACACTCTCTCCAGCTCAATCACATCATTAGAAATGCACCTATACTTCTACTGCAGATTATTTTGCAAAGTTACAATATCTTAAAACGGATAAGCTAATTTTCAAACTCTTTCTGTTTATACACTAACATAATATTTTAAATGCAGTCGGCCCTCTGAATCCGCGGATGAAAATACTGCACAAGTATCCCCCTCAATCCGAAAGTAGTGTTCCTATGAAACCTTTTGTAAGCCAAACACAAAAAAATAACCTACCAAGTCATACCAAATAATACATAAAACCTAAAATAACACTAACATATAGTAAAAGCAGGAATGATATGATATGCTACTAGCAGAAGCAATAGTAACATTGGCAGCTTTCAAGATTCTCTCTGAGTGTAAATAGTACGAATGGTGGACGCAGGCAAGTTCAACGCATATACAATGTCTTTATTTCGTTCACCACAATCAAAACGCTTAATTACGTCCAGTTTTACACTAAGTGTAACACCCTTACGAGCTCCCTTCGACTTTTCTGATACCTTAAGACACATCTTGCTAACGGATGCACAAAATAAGTCGTGATAAAGCACTCTCGCTGCTTGGGGTGCGCACTGACTCGCTGCAAAACAAACGCTGAACACTATTTTTGCCTTTCGTAACACCCTTATGAGCTCTCTATGGCTGTTATATAAGGGACTTAAGCATCCACAAATTTTGGTATCCGCGGGGGATCCCGGAACCGATCCCCTGCGGATATGGAGGGCCAACTGTAAAGTGACAGATCTGAGATTTTACAACAAGATAACATTTGGTCAAGCAACAAATTATTTCTTTGCCAGGTGTGGTTTATGGACATGATGCTAGGCAAAACAAAATATCATTTCGATTTTTTTTTGTATGCCATTAAGCTGTCATGATAAACCCAAGATAACAACATAAGCACATTCATCTTCCAAAATAGGCAGCAGCTTCAATAATCTAATGGTAACTAAAAGGAGAATATTCTGGGAAAAAATGCTCAATGCCAATTATTAAAGTATGGTTAATGTTTTGACTATAGATACTCTGCTAGTTTCTTGAAAATTAATGCTCATTTTTTTCCTCCATTAAGAGATATCAATGGTGAGCTTGTTATGATAGATGAATGTTTGGATTATTATTTTTATCTTTGCTATAGGTCAGTGAGTTCAATGAAAAATGTGTTTAGAATGTGGGTGGAAACTGTTGATTATTACCATATGTCTGCTGCTATCTCCTGATCCACATGATGAGTAGCAGAACCAGAATTTTCATGAGACTAGATTTTGAGGTTTTCTGTATGTACTTTTGAGAGATGGCAAAGACTAGCATTCCATGACAATCATAACATTCAGAATGGAGAAGTATCAATTTGTTTCATAAATATACTTTAATGTAAATTTTTAACTAAAACCACCATTTAGCCCATTAAGATAAAATTAAACTTTTTCCAATTGTAAAATATGTTGTAGTCCATTCCTTGTCAATGTTTTACTTTTTGGATATACTGCACATCTCGGACCAATGAAATTAATAATGCTAACCATGCTCTCTTTTACTCCCTGGATTCTTCCAAGAATTACATTTTTTGAAAGTGACTTCTTTCTCCAAGTCATCCAAGGTTGTTGAAACTTAAATTCACTAAAACTCTTTTTCCAAAATATGCCTAAAAGCAAACGTATACCCTTACTACTAACGGATTCATTATTTACTAAAACTTTGATAATCCAGGATCTTGGAGACATTTAAAAAGAAACAAATAACTGAAGTTTAAAAATGTCATAGATTTTCCTCAAAATTGTTAAAAAATTTTAAGTTTTAAAAAGATTAAGCACCAAAAAATACTAGCTGCAAAAGGTTTTCACTCTAGTCTTACTTGCAAGACATACACTGTTCAGCCCACATAATCCAAATGGTCATGCCAAGTCCTACTGCCTCCACTAATCTGGTCTTTTCATCTAGCAAGCTCTTCTTCAGGGATGTAAATGCATCAGGTCCAGAAGCAATTTATTTTCTAGTGACAAATTTGGGTGGCAAGCAAAAATTAGGCCATGTTTTCTTTGCTTAAAACTGCAGCTAAATGTTCAAAATCTAATTCCTTACTCTAACAAAATAATACTTTAATCTGCCAACGTATAGAGATCACTTGATTTCAAAACTGCACATCTGTACTTGTTGGAATGACATAACTGCAAGTCTTCCTTTGAAGCACAGTAAGCTGATTAAGTCAAAATGCTAGAGGAACTCAGTCAGGCAGCATCTACGGTGGGAATTAAACGGTTGGTGTTTTGGTAGAATCCTCACGAGGTCTGAAAAAGACAGGGACAGGAGCCAATATAAAATGGTGAGGGGAGGGGAAGGAGTACAAACTGGCAGGTGATAGGTAGGTGGGGAGGGGGTGAAGTAAGAAACTGGCAGGTGATAGGTGGAAGAGGTAAAGAGCTGAAGAAGGAGGAATCTAAAAAGAAGAGGGAGTGGACCATGGACTAAAGGGGAAGAAGGGAACCAGAGGGAAGTGATGGGTAGGTGAGGGAAATAGTTGGGGTGAGAGGGTAAACAAATGGAGAATGGAAAAAGAGAGAAGGGCCATCAGGTTGGAGGCTACTCAAACAGAATAAGAGGTGTTGTTCCTCTAGCCAGAGTAACCTCATCGTGGCAGTACAGGTGGTCATGGACAGACATATGGGAATGGAAAATCGAATTAAAATGGATAGCCACCGGGAGACCCTGCCTTTGCGGTGGATAGAACAAAGGTGCTTCACAAAGTAGTTCCCTAATCTACATTCAGTCTCTTTGATGTAAAGGAGGCCACGCTGGGAGCACAAGATACAACTGATAACTCTAACAGACTTGCAGGTGAAGTGCTGCCTCAACCAAGAGGACTGTTTGGTGCCCTGAATGGTGGTGAGGGAGGAGATGAAGGGGGAAGTGTAGCACTTGTCATACTTGCAGGATTAAGTGCCAAGAGGGAGATGAGTGGAGAAGGATGAATAGACAAGGGGACAAGACATAGAAAGTGATCCCTGCCAAATACAGGGGGGGAAGGAGAGCTGTTGGTTGTAGGAATATTATGCTTGTGGTAGGATTCTGCTGGAGATGACAAAAATTATAGAGAATGAGGCTTGTTGAGTGGTTAGGACATTAAGAGGATGGGGTGGGGGCATATACCTCCCCTTTATCCAGTCTTACCTATCACCTGCCAGCTTGTACTCTACCCCCCACCCCCCTCACCCCACCTTCTTATTCCAGCTCCTGTCCCCTTCTTTCTAGTCCTGGCCCAAACTGACATCTGCTTATTCCACTCCATGGATGCTGTTTGACCTGCTCAGTTCCTTCAGCATTTTGCATGTGTTGCTCAAGGTTTCCAGCATCTGCAGAACCGCATGTTTAAGTTAATTCAATTATTGCATTTACAATTCACTTGCTTCCCTCTTTCCTTTATGAATATATGAAATCATCTTCTTGTCCACTCAGTAGGTCAAGATAATGTGTTCAGAACACAACTGAAAGTTTAGTTGTAAATTGCATTTAAAATTATGCAAATTCTGAATGATTTTCCCCCAACTGAAGCCTGAAAGTATTATCTTGTACAACTTTATGAATCTACTAATCATGGGTATTTCCATCTTCCATCTGCAAACAAAGAGGTAGTTGTGGTTTTTTAAGCGGGTTTTCAATAAGACTGATTTAGTCAGCTGCTCAATGATTTGATACAAGAAAAATTTAACAATGTATTGCAAAAACAGAAATTAAAGTAATACATGAACTGCATTATTTCAAGTCAGTAGGTCAAGCAGCATCTAAAGAAAGGGAATCAAAGTTAACATTTGTGCCCAATCAGCTGACTATTTATTGTTTTATTTTATTTTAAACAGATTTCCAGGATCCAAGTTCTTAATTTTTTGATTACCATCCATGCATGGTTAGTTTTGTGTGTGGTTTCTACTTCCATGAAGGTATTTTTAAACTACTGCACAAAAATATTTTGTTCTAAACACAACATACATTTAAAATTCCTCGTTCTTTTATAATGGATTCACTAATTTTGGATGATCAGAGGAAAACTTCTTCCTGCCAAGTATTATACATTTTCTTATTTCATTGTTTTCTTTAAATCAACAACAGAATCAGAATCAGGTTTAATATCATTAATAAATGTTGTGAAATTTGTTGTTATGTCGCAGTACATTGCAATACATAATAATAAAAGTGTAAATTAATGTGTATACAAGTATTTTTTAAAAAGTTAAATTAAATAAGTAGTGCAAAAAGAGAGAACAAAAGTAGTGAGGTAGTGTTCACAAATTCAATGTCAATTCAGATTTCTGATGGCAGAGGGGAATAAGCTATCCCTGAATGGTTGAGTGTGTGCCTTCAGGCTTCTCCCTGATGGCAGCAATGAGAAGAGAACATGTCCTGAATGATGGGGGTACTTAATAAAGGATGCAACTTTTCTGAGGCATTGCTCCTCACGATGTCCTGGGTGCTGGGGAGGCTAGTGCTCATGATGGAGTTGACTGAGGTTACAATTTTCTGCAGCTTATTTTGATCCTGTGCAGTGGCACTCCTCCACACCAGATAGTGATACAGCATGCTAGAATGTTCTCTACAGTACATCTGTAGAAGTTTGTGAAAGTCTTTGGTGATAAACCAAATCTCCTCAAACTCCTAATGAAATACAGCCGCTGTCGTGCCTTTTGTGTAACTGCATTGATACGTTGTGTCCAGGATAGATCCTTAGAGAAGTCTACTCAGAGAACTTGAAATTGTTCACTCTTTCCACTTCTGATCCCTTGATGAGGACTGGTGTGTGTTCCTTCGTCTTACCCTTTCTGAAGTCCACAATCAAATCCTTGGTTTTACTGATGTTGAGTGCAAGACTGTTGCTGTGACACCACTCAACCAGCTGATCTATCTCAATCCTGTATGCCTTCTTGTTACCATCTGAAATTCTGCCAACAGTCGTGCTGTCAGTAAATTGAGAGATGGCACACAGATTTATGGATTAGCCACACAGTCATGGGTGTAGGGAGAGAAAAGCAGTGGGCACACATCCTTGAGGTATGCCAGTGTTGATTATCAGCAAGGCAGAAATATAATTTCCAATCTGCACAGACTGCAGTCTTCCACTGAAGAAGTCAAGGATCCAGTTGCTGAGGGAGTTACAGAGGCCCAGGTTTTGAAGCTTTTTGATTAGAACCATAGGAATGATTGTGTTAAACACTGAGCTGTATTCAATAAACATCAGCCTGACATAAGTATTGGTATTGTCCAGGCGATCCAAAGTCGCTTGAAGAGCTAACGAGATCAGACCCACTGTAGATCTGTTGTGGCGGCAGGCAGATTGCAGTGGGCCCAGGTATTTGCTTAGGCAGTGGTTGATTCTAGCCATAGCCAACCTCTGAAAGCACTAAATTCAAATGCTACTGGACAACATTCGTTAAGGCAACTCACCCTGCTCTTCACGGGCACTGGTACGATGTTACCCTTTTGAAGTAGGTGGAAGCAATAAGAGATTGAAAATGCCTGAATACACCTGTCAGTTGGTTGGCATAGGTTTTCAGAGCCTTACCAGGTACACCATTGGGGGCTGCCGTCTTGCGAAGGAGGGCTCACCTTCTTGAAAGACGTTCTGACATTGGCCTCCAAGACAGAGATTACAGGGTCACCAGATGCTGCAGGGATCCTCAAAGCTGTAGTTTTATTCTCCCTTTTAATGTGTACATAAATTGAGCTCATCTGAGAGTGAAGTATCACTGCCATTCATGATGTTCATTTTGCTTTGTAGGAAGTAATGGCCTGCAAACCCTGCCAGAATAAACATGCAACTGATCTCGCTTTAATCTTAATCAAAATTGTTCTGTTGCTCATGAGGTAGCCCTCCATAAATTGTATCTGGCCTTCTTGTATAGTCCTGGATCACCAGACCTGAATGCCACAGATCCAGCCCTCAGCAGACTATGGCTTTTGATTCAAGCATGTTTAGTATGCTCTTGTAGGCACACACACATCCACACAAGTTTTGGAGTCAGTAAAAACTGTGGCATATTCATTCAGACTCAAAGATGAATCCCTGAATACTGTCCAGTCCACCAACTCATAGCAGTCTTGTAAGTGCTCATCCGCCTCCCTTGTCCAAACCTCCTTGATCTTCTCTACTGGTGCTGCAGTCTTTAGTTTCTACTAATACTCAGGGAGTAGGGGTAGAGCCAGATAATCTGACTTTCCAAAGTGTGGGAGTGGGATGGCACAGTAAGTGCTCTTTATGGTAGTATAACAATGGTCCATTGTGTTGGCTCCTCTGGTTGCACAAATGGTATGCTGGTGATAATTATTTAGAGACTTTTTCCAAGCTGGATTGTTTAAAATCACCCAAGATGTTGGGGAAGGCATCAGGTGCGCTGTTTCATGCCTATTGATTACATTGCTCAGTTCATCTAGAGCCAGCTAGACAAGGGCCTGAGATGGGATCTGTACAGCTACCAAGATGATGGCTGAAAACTTGCAGCAGATACAACAGACAACACTTGATTGCAAGATGTTCCAGGTTGCGTGAGCAGGACTGGGACAGAACCATTGCATATTACAATGTATTTATGCTTTTTTTTTAAAATCAAGGACAAAACATATAAAGTGCCCAAGAGAGAGTACTAAGCTTGCAAAAATATACTTTTCTTAATTAACTGTAGGCTGAAATTCAAATGAACTGCACAAATCTGTCAAAATTCTTTGTGCTTCTAAATCAAGGATTTAAAACAGAGTCATCAAAATAATATGTACAGAAAGGACTTTGTATGTCAGACCACTAATCAAGAAATGCTCCCAAAGACATTATTTGAGATAATGCAGTTCAGTTATGATTTTAATTTCTATTTCTGTTTTTTTCTGTCAACCCATCAATATAAAATTGGTAAAAAAAATAGTTGATTAAATAATCATATTTATTATTAATAACCCATCTTTATGACATTAGCCACAACATATACTTCTGTACATTAACGTTCTTAAAATAGTGTGGTAATGGCTTCACTTAGCAACGTACTGTAAGTTTCCAACAGCTTGTTTATTTCTAAGCTATCAAAGCTCAGAGATTCGATCATCACTCCTGGTCTGAGTCTATACATATATTCGTTCAGTTAATATTTGGCATATGCATTACTTGGCTCAGCTTTCTCTGAAATAGTTATACCATGGTGTCCTTTATTTGGCTCGCAAAGGCAGTTTTTTTTCCCCCAGACACAAATTAATCTAGATTACTAAAATCCATTCCTAAACTTGATTCATTTGAATTTAAATTTTGAAGCAATACTAAATCAACAAAAACCATTGAACTAAAAAGGGTTCTCTCATTCTTTCAAATGTTCCATACTGTCCGCTTCTGCAATATGAAATTCCAGTCAAGGAAAATTGGTGAAAACTCTTCTCTACAGTAATACAACAGACACTGAATACTACTGCAGAGCACCAACTAAAATAGCTGTGAAACAATAAACATGGTTTGCATATTAAAGAGATACTCTGATTAGGCTGCACCATTGAAAAGCAAATAAATATAGACAGTGGTGAAGCAGTTAGTGCTGTTGCTTCATGGCTCCAAGGACATGATTCAATCCAGATCTTGGGGCTCTCTATGTAGATTGCACATTCTCTCTAAAAACCTATGGCTTTCTTCCAATTGAAGACCATGTATCACAGAATATAAGCTGAAGGAGTACAGGAAGATAAGAAAAAGGAGAAGAATGACCAATGGGGTTGTTCCCTAGGGAACAGCATGGATCAATGGGCCAAATTGCATCTATGTTTATAAGACACAACATTGTGGAAAATTGCAAACCTTAGCAGACAAACCTGATGACAATATGGATGTAAAACCTTACTTCTTGAAGTAATTACCATCCTTAACCAAGCATTATACCAAAGAGTCTACTGATTTAGTTCAATGGTGAAAACCTTCCAAAGGCGAAATTTCTTTCAAGGGATGTAAAATGCATAGGATGAGCTAGAACTAATTGCCCTTGAGATGGTGATGGGCTGCCTTCTTGAACTACTGCTGTCCTCAAGGTGCAACTATATCAACAGTGCAATTAGGCAGTGTATTCTAGTAAAGTTGAAAGAACAACAATATACTACAAAGTTAGGTGGTGTGTAGCTTAGAAGACAACTTATTATAAAAGACAATGTTGATTATTAACAGGATCTACAAGCAAAAAACCAAGTAGTAACAGTGTAAAATACACTGATGTGTTTGTATTCTATAAATTAATCATGCGTTTCCTTAAAGTTCAACATCACTTTACACAACTGAATAATACAAAATGTTGAAGGCAGTATTAAAACACACAAGTTTTCTCGCTGTCCACCAAACAACAATTAGTTTCCAAATTCTCAAAAGTGACATGGATTTAACCTTAGTTGTAGAATTCTGCGTTAACTTTTGTGATTTGAATATTTTCTGGAAGTTTGGCTAATATTTATACCTCACCATTAAATAATATTAACACAAATTATCTGGTTGTTATTGTGCTGTTATTTGTTGTAGCTTGTTCCATAAATCAGCTGTTGGGCTCACTACATTTAGGAGCACAACATGAACATTTAATTGGACTTAAGGGTTTTAGGCATTATACAAAAGCAAATTTGTTCTTAATTTTTATTATACTTTCATAGATTAATCTTACTGTAGATAGGATACATCTTTTTCTGGACCAATTAGTTAAAAAGCCTGAAAGAATCAATGGATTTTCTAACAATCAACAAAAATACAACATTTGAACACATATTGTCCAGTCAATCTAAGCAGAATCATTGTTTCTGCCTGGTCTTGCCCCAATGAACAAAGTTCTTCCAACCTTGACTCTATTCTCTCTCATACAGTTTATGATATTTCATATACCCTCCAGTGAGTGTAACAAATTCCATAACCAACATGTTTATATCATCATGGATACACAATCACTCCACACTTTAATCCCACTACTAGAGAGTCTGAGGGTTCTCTACTCCTTGAGCAGAGGTCCAACCAGCTTTCCCTCACCAACACTCTTGTTTGCCTGGCTGAATACATCCTCAAATTAAACAGTTACTACTTCAATTCCACATACTGCCTCCAACTCAAGCAAGCTAGCCTGTCTTTCTGTGGAATAAAAAAAGTCTTTACTTCAGCCCAACCTGGGCTCACTTCCCAACCTTTGTCCCATGTATTCCTCCCTTACTTTTTTCCCTTACCAAAAAATAACCTGCACCTCTCTCTCTTTCCCCGGTCTGAGAAAGGATCGCAAATGCAAAAATGTTGACTGCTTCTCTTTCCAGACGGTGCCTGACAACTGCCTCTTAGCTCATCTGATTAATGTTGCAATATATAGAAGCAAAATAAGTTATCAAAGCAGATAGCAAGTAAAAGTGTATGTTAAATTTCAGTAGAAGTATAGATACTAATAACAATGAGTATTGCCCTTTTCTCTACTCCTATTTCAATCAGAATTTAGTAAGACAATTTTATACATATTCCTCTAAAAATTGGTTTACCCACTCTCCAATATGCAACATGACCTGTTCCAATAACAATCACAGAATGTAAGTTAGTACCCCGGCCAGTTCTGAAGGGTAACCAAGAAATAGAGTCAGAAAGACCCATCCACATTAATATTGTGATTCAGATAAAAAATGAAAATCACTTTTGAAATCAATGTCTCTAAAATATGAAAAGTCCCAGGTACAGACAGGCACCAAAGTGGCTCCATTACGGGAAATTGGATCATGAAGTACAGAATGTCTTTTTCAAATGTGAATGTACACATGGGATTGCTAAAGTGAGAAGTATTTACCCTCAAAATCTCTCTTCAGCAATTGGCCAGGCATGTTATACCTCAGGACACTGTTGATGGTCCAAGCAAATCTAGTGGATGAGCGCACTAGCTAATTACTGCCCATGTTGTATTTAATCTATCCAGATAGTGCTTGTAAAATAAGAACTAACTTCAACCACACGACTCTTTCAAAGTACTGAGACATCTATATGCATTATATTCTTGAATCCTGGTTTCAGGTTTGGGTCTCTGACCTACTTCAATTTCGAAGTACGGGTAAATTTATCGCTAAAAATCTCAATGCTATTCACTTTCATCTAAATGTTATTCTCTCTTGGCAACACCAAAATACCATATAATAAAAAATGGAAATACAAGGTACTTCCCTCCCATCAATGCATATAGCCTAGTTACTATGTCTAGTAAACATCACCTGTTTGCATGTTGTTAGTGAATGTCAACAAAACTAAAAGGAATTACAACCGACAACTTCAACTTTACGGGCATCTGAACTGAATGCTTCTGTGATAGTTTCTAACGCAATAAGCGGATGTTAATGCGGACCTTTGATGGCAGTCCGAGGGACAGTACTCGTTGTCAGCGGCTAGTCCCTCTCACTGACTCAGTCCTACAACTTTGCTTACCTGCTGCTCGGCTGCGTATACGCTGTAGCTGCGGCTCAGGCTGTTGCTGCTCCACCACCTGCCCCCGCCGTGAAACACCAGGCCCCCGACTCCAGCAGCTCCGAAACCCAGCAGGACCGCGGGACTCAGCCGTTGCCGACTGACAGCACTCCTCAGGCTGTTGAAAGTTGCTGCAGATTGCCTGAACGTCGTCAACAACCACCTCCAAGTCGCCATTTTGGCGGAAGTTTGATAAAATCTCGCGAGAGATGGACATAAACACGTGGAGCTGATTCTTACTCTGTTTACACTGCTATGTTGTCAGCGTTCGCGAGTCTTTGGTATTCAGTATACAAATAACGTATAGCTCACGGTAAATACGTTCATATTTGTCATAATTTTAGAGGGTTTTTACAAAAAATGTAGCACAGCAACAGATATTTCAGCTTACATGAAAGGTTATTGTATGTTCTAACTGGTCAGATCACGGACAAGGTAAAATCTGCAGATGCTGGAAATTCAAGCAACACACACAAGATCCTGGAGGAACTCAGCAGGCCAGGCAGCATCTATGGAAAGTAATATTGTCTATGTTTCGGGTCGAGGGTCTCTTTTCCTTAGATGCTGCCTTAGCCTGCTGAGTTCCTCCAGCTTTTTATGCGTTGCTGTGGATTTCCGGCATCTGTAGAATCTCTTGTGTTTATGAGGAATGTTCATGGGGTCATAGATCATTCAGAAATATGGTTGCAGAGGTGACGAAGCTCATTAAAATGCTGCCATGGCTGACAGCTGAGGTTCAGGCACGGTTTAGAGATTGGGGTGGTGGGGGGGGAGATAAGACAGCTAACTGGTCAGCAAGAACTGCACTTTCCCGTGCCATCAGGAAAGTAAAATAAAATTGCTCACAGAGACTGAACATCCATTTCTGTGATCTGAGGTGCATGTGGCAGGGCATTTAGTCCATAACGGACTGCAAGTATACACCCTGGGCGTCAACGATAGAAACGCTCCTCTTCCTGGTAGGGGGAATGCCTTTTACGCCCAGTTTGATGTGCCGGTGAGGAAGGCCTCTCTTTCCCACAAACAGCAGGCACTCTGTCTGGCTGCAGCTGGTACGAGAAAGACCCTAGCCAGGGTCAAACCACATAAAGCTGTGGGAGCTGATAGCATACCTGGTCGGGTGCCGAGGGACTATGCAGCCCAGTCAACTGAGATTCTAACATCTTCAACGTCTCTCTGGAACAGTCCACTTCCCCTTCAGGCTTCAAGGCGACCACCAACGTCCAAGAGGACGACAATAACCTGCTTCAACGACTACCATCCAGTGTCATTGACAGCAACAATAATGAAGTGTTTAGAGCGGCTGGTAATGGATTGTATTAATCCATACATTGCTGCAATGGATGCTTTCCAGTTTGCTTATCGTTCAGATTGGTCTACTGATGGTGCTGCAGCCTTTGCATTCCACTCTATTCTGTCCCACCTGGAAAATGGTGCCTCAAGTGCCAGGATGCTTTTTATTGACCAGCTTGGGTTTAATAGGATCATCTCTCAGAAGCTGGTTGGTAAACTGTTCTTGTAAGGTCTCAACACCTCTCTCTGTAACTGGCTCCTGGATTTCTTGACAGAAAGGCCACAGTCAGTCCGCGTTGGCAGAAACATCTCTAGCTCCATCACACTGAGCAATCACGCTCTTCAGGAGTGTGTACTCAGCCTGTTGCTGTTCATGCTGCTGACACATGACTGCACCGAATCTTCTTGTTTGTTAATGACACATCAATGATGATGAGACGGCATACAGAGGGGAGGTAGAGTGGCTGGTAGAATGATGCAAGCACTACAACTTGAGTCTCAACGTGGAGGACCAAAGAGACTTTTGGAAGTTGCAAGCTGACCAGTCCTCATGGCACATACACGGTTCCTCCGTGGGGAGAGTTAGGAGCACTGTTTCTGGGAGTGCACATAATGAACAATCTCACCTGGTCCCTCAACACCATCTCTTTGGTCAAGAAAGCACAGCAGCATCTCCACTTCCTGAGGAGATTGAGGCAAGTGAGGATCCCAACCCCCCCCCCACCACTACCCATCCCACATCAGCATTTTAACTGATTTTTACAGAAGCATCATTGAGAGCGACTTGACCAGCTACATCACCTCATGGTGTGGGAATTGCGAGGTATCTTTCTGCAAGTCTCTACAAAGAATGCTGAGAGGATTAATGGGGTTTCTTTTATCAGCTAAGGTGAGTGGGAAGACAGATGACTGGGAAATTTTTAAGGAACAACAGAACTTAACTAAAAAGGCAATATGGGGAGAAAAAATGAGGTACAAATGCAAGCTAGCCAGGAATATAAAGGAGGATAGCAAAAGCTTTTTTAGGTATGTGAAGAGAAAGAAGATAGTTAAGAACAATGTTGGGCCCTTGAAAAATGAATTGGGTGAAATTGTTATGGGAAACAGAGAAATGGCAGAAGAATTTAATAAGTACTTTAGATCTGTCTTCACTAGGGAAGACACAAGCAATCTCCCAGATGTATGGATGGGCCAAGGACTTAGGGTAACAGAGGAAATGAAACAGATTGACATTAGGAAGGAAATGGTGATGAGTAGACTGATAGGACTGAAGGCTAACAAATCCCCAGGTCCAGATGGTCTGCATCCTAGGGTACTAAAGGAGGTGGCTCTAGAAATTGCAGATGCATTGGTAATCATTTTCCAATGTTCCTTAGATTCAGGATCAGTTCCCAAGGATTGGAGAATGGCTAATGTTATCCCACTTTTTAAGAAAGGAGGGAGGGAGAAAACAGAGAACTATTGTCCTGTCAGCCTAACATCAGTAGTGGGGAAGATGCTAGAGTCTATTATTAAAGATGAAATAGTGGCATATCTAGATAGCAGTGATAGGATTGGGCCGAGCCAGCATGGATTTACCAAGGGCAAATCATGCTTGACTAATCTATTGGAGTTTTTCGAGGATGTAACCAGGAAGTTAGACAAGGGAGATCCAGTGGATGTAGTGTACCTCGATTTTCAGAAGGCATTTGATAAGGTCCCACATAGGAGATTGGTGGGTAAAATCAGAGCTCATGGCATTGGGGGGAAGATATTGACATGGATAGAAAACTGGTTGGCAGATAGAAAGCAAAGGGTAGCGGTGAATGGGTGTTTCTCGGAATGGCAGGTGGTGACTAGTGGGGTGCCACAGGGCTCAGTATTGGGACCACAGCTGTTTACGATTTACATCAATGATTTAGATGAAGGCATTGAGAATAACATCAGCAAGTTTGCTGATGATACTAAGCTGGGTGGCAGTGTGACATGTGATGAGGATGTTAGGAGAATTCAAGGTGACTTGGATAGGCTGGGTGAGTGGGCAGATACTTGCAGATGACGTTTAATGTGAATAAGTGTGAGGTTATCCACTTTGGGAGTAAGAACAGGAAGGCAGATTATTATCTGAACGGTGTAGAGTAAGGTAAGGGAGAAATACAAAGAGATCTAGGAATCCTTGTTCAGCAGTCACTGAAGGTGAATGAGCAAGTGCAGCAGGCAGTGAAGAAGGCTAATGGAATGTTGGCCTTTATTACAAAGGGAATTGAGTACAAGAGCAAGGAAATCCTTTTGCATTTGTACAGGGCCCTGGTGAGACCATACCTGGAGTATTGTGTCCAGTTTTGGTCTCCAGGGTTAAGGAAGGATATCCTGGCTGTAGAGGAAGTGCAGCATAGATTCACAAGGTTAATTCCTGGGATGTCCTGATTGTCTTACGCAGAGAGGTTAGAGAGACTGGGCTTCTACACGCTGGAATTAAGGAGACTGAGAGAGGATCTGATTGCAACATATAAGATTATTAATGGATTGGACAAGATAGAGGCAGGAAATATGTTCCAGATGCTGGGAGAGTCCAGTACCAGAGGACATGGTTTAAGAATAAGGGGTAGGTCATTTAGGACAGAGTTAAGGAAAAACTTCTTCTCCCAGTGAGTTGTGGGGGTGTGGAATGCACTGCCTCAGAAGGCAGTGGAGGCCAATTCTCTGGTTGCTTTCAAAAAGGAGCTAGATAGGTTTCTCATGGATAGGGGAATCAAGGGATATGGGGACAAGGAAGGAACCGGGTATTGATAGTAGATGATCAGCCATGATCTCGGAATGGTGGTGCAGGCTCGAAGGGCCGAATGGTCTACTTCTACACCTATTGTCTATTGTCTATTATCAGGAGCACCCTGTATGCAGGGTCCTTATCATTGTCAATCTGTCTTACAATCTCTTTGACCTCCTACCATCAAGCAGACAGTACCGTAGCATTAGAACAGGAACTGTTAGGATAGGAAACAGCTTCTTCCCTCAGGCTATAAGACTACTGAACTCCCTACCACCTTTATATGAGTCTTATCATAGTCTTTTTGCGTATGAAGTGGCAGTAGAATTATACAGTTTACTTTTTAACTTGTATCATATATACACCTTATTATTTGTTAATTTAATGGTAATATTACTTTATGCGTTATGTGTGTGGATTGTATGTACTGTGTTGTGCACCTTGGTCTGGAGGAACCTAGCTTCATTTGGTGGTATACATGTGTACAGTTGAATGACAATAAACTGAACTTGAACTTAAATTTGAGTGTGGGTCTTCAGGCTCCTGTACTTCATCCCTAATGGTATTAGTGCAAAGAGGTAAGTCCTGGATGGTGAGAGTCTCTAATGATGGATGCCAGCAGCTAAATTTCATTCGGAGTTTGAGGTATGTAACCAAAGACTAGCAAATTTCTACAGATGTACTGTTGGTTTCTTGTGAGTGGTAATTGATAAGTGCGTGGCCTAAGCTAGAAGGAGTCAATTTTGACAGACAGACATACTTTATTGATCCCGAGGGAAATTGGGTTTTGTTACAGCCACACCAACCAAGAATAGTGAAGAAATATAGCAATATAAAGCCATAAATAATTAAATAATAATAAGTTAATCATGCCAAGTGGAAATAAGTCCAGGACCAGCCCATTGGCTCAGGGTGTCTGACACTCCGAGGGAGTTGTGAAGTTTGATGGCCACAGGTAGGAATGACTTCCTATGATGCTCAGTGTTGCATCTCGGTGGAATGAGTCTCTGGCTGAACGTACTCCTGTGCCTAACCAGTACATTATGGAGTGGATGGGAGTCATTGTCCATGATGGCATGCAACTTGGACAGCATCCTCTTTTCAGACACCACCGTCAGAGAGTCCATTTCCACCCCAACAACATCACTGGCCTTATGAATGAGTTTGTTGATTCTGATGGTGTCTGCTACCCTCAGCCTGCTGCCCCAGCACACAACAGCAAACATGATAGCACTGGCCACCAGACTCGTAGAACATCCTCATAGAACTCACGTTAATAACTCAGCAGGGGTGATTGATAAGTCTGTGACCTAAGGTAGGAGATGAGTTATTAAGCTCAAACTTATTGCATAATCTCTCAACGAGTTGAACTGCATGTGCACTTAACGATAGCTTTATAACTCATCTCCTTCTACCTTAGGCCACGAGTTTATCAATCACCCATCCGTGGACACTTCCTGGAAGTCCAAGATCTGTACGCTCCATGACCGCTGGACTAAGTGTGTAAATGTAGGAGGGGACTATGTTGATAAATAAATATGCCAGGTTTTCTAAAATTGACTCCTTATACCTTAGATCACAAACTTATCAATCACCCCTCATAGCTGGGGTTGGTAATGGGGACAATCTCCCACTACCTATTAAATGCTCCCAATGGTGTGCACCTCCACTAGCCTCTGACAACCAAGTCCAGCTCCTGGCCGTCAAGTGTAGCGTAACCGTTTCTACTGACTGGAGAAGTGGTAAAAGTGGGTTACTGGTGGCTTAAAGCCAGTCACTTTGGGCAGATGGGGCTCATCAGCCGTGGCTGGCAGCTCATCCAGGAGAAGGAAAACAGTGATACCAAGCTTCGCAGCCTTGCAGCTACACCCACTCATGGGGGAGACTTCAGGAGTAAATCCTGATGGAAAAATCTGGAGCTCCAGTCCCTTGGGCAGTCCTACATTGAGTTCAATGTTGACTGGCAACTCCTGCGATGCAGCTAGTACCAAACTGTATCGGTCTCTGCCATTCCTTTGGGTTCATCAGATTTGTGGAGAGGGAGAGCTTGCTACAGAGACAACAGCTTGCTCACCAGATTGTACTGCCCATGCTTGCATACCTAGACAGCTAGGACGCAATATCCATGGTCAACCCTGACCAGTGGAGGCCCTCACCATTGAGAGGATTCTGACAGCTTGCATCACCATTTCATATGGAGGCAACAATACACAGGATTGGAAAAGAAACATCTATCATTGATTTCAGGTCACCTTGGCTACCTCCTCAAAAAATCCAGTCAAATATGTGAGATACAATCTCTCCTGGACAAAACCACGCAAACTTCATCTAATTAATCACTACCTTTCCAAGTCAAGATAAATCCTTTCTCTGAGAATCTTCTCCTGCAACTTCACTCCCACTGATGTTAGGCTCACAAGGCAGTACTTTACAGGCATAGCCCTACTGGCCTTTTTGAACAAGAGAACAACATAAGCTATATCCCAGACTTCTGGTACCTCATCCTTGGTTAACAAAGGTGCAAAAATCTCCATTAAGCCTCCCTTGCTTCCCTTAGTATCTACTGTGGGATGGATCCAGTCAGGCCTGGGATTTTTCCAATCTAATGTGTTCCAATATATCTAACACTTTCTCCTTCCTGCTAAAAATGTGCATCAGGATATCAGTCTATTCCTCTCTTGACTCTTCAGCCTCCACGTCCTTCATCCTGGTGAATACCAATGTCGGATTCATGTAGGACCTCATTCGTATCTCATTATACCACACATAGATTATTTGTCTGGTCCCTGAGAGAACCTATTCCTTCATTAGCTACTCTCTTGCTTCTAATAAACATAAAATATTTTTACATTTTCTTAATCCTACTTGCCAAAATCATTTCATGGTTTCCTTTTGCCCCCCTAATATCTTTATTTTTTTCCTGTACCTATGAATTATGAATGACATCCTTGATAGCAATTCCCTGTACCTGATAAGTTTGTTCTCTTTCGAACAATGGCCTACGTTTAATACTCTCACCTTAGGTTGAAATACCTGTCACTGTAACTTCTTTTACCCACTAGAAATATAGAAACACAGAAAACCTACAGCACAATACAGGCCATTCGGCCCACAAAGTTGTGCCAAACATGTCCCTACCTTAGAAACTACTAGGGTTACCCATAGCCCTCTATTTTTCTAAACTCCATGTACCTATCCAGAAGTCTCTTAAAAGACCCTATCATATCCACCGGCAGCCCGTTCCACGCACTCACCACTCTCTGCATAAAAAACCTACCCCTGACATCTCTGTACCTACTCCCCAGCATCTTAAACTTGTGTCCTCTTGTGGCAACCATTTCAGCCCTGGGAAAAAGCCTCTGACTATCCACACGATCAATTCCTCTCATCATCTTATACACATCTTATTAGCCCTCCAAAATCTGCTGAGGTCCCACAACTCTGGACTCACTAACCTCAACACTTCCAGTGGTAAATTTGTAAATTGGTTTGTTATTGTCACATCAACTGAAGTACAGTATAGTGAAAATGTTGATTAGCATGCCATCCATAAAAATGAAAAGCAACACACACACACACACACACACACAAAGTGCTGGAGGAACTCAGCAGGTCAGGCAGAATCTTTGGAAAAGAGTGAACAGTCGACGTTTTGGTCTGAGACCCTTCTTCAGTTCTGGATTTCCAGCATCTGCAGACTTCCTCTTGTTTGTGATTGGCTAATCCATAAAGATCACTTCATTACAACAATGCTTTGAGTACAAGGGAAAACAATAACAGTACAGAATAATGTTACAAAGAAAGTGTATTGCAGGAAGACAGTAAATTGCAAAGCCATAATGAGGTAGATAGTGAGATAAAGAGTCTAGTTTATTGCACTTAGGAACCATTCAAACATCTTATCATAGGGTGATAAAAGATGCCTTTCAGTCAGGTAGTATATGCTTTTGTACTTTCTGCCCAATGGGAGGAGAGAGAAGAGATGACGTCCATTGTGAGTGGGATCTTTGATTATGCTGGCTGCTTTACCAAGGCAGTGGGAGGTGCAGACAGGGTCCATGGAAGTGAGGCAGGTTCTCTTGATGTATCCACAACTCTGCAGTTTTCTGCAGAGCAGTTGCCATACAAAGCCATGATTCATCTGGACAGGATGCTTTCTATGATGCATTGATAAAGTTTTGGAGAGGATCAAAGGGGATTTGCCAAATTATCTTCAGAAAGCAGAGGCACTGTTACATGCCATCCATGTGATTGGACCAGAACAGTCTGTTGGTGATGTTCAGTCCTAGGAAATTGAAGTGTTAAACCCTCATCACCACAGCACCATTGACTTAAACAGGAGTGTGTGCGTCAATGACCAGCTCTATTGTTTTGCAGAAATGGCCAAACAGTAATAGTATTGTCTTTGTCTCTCTAACTGCTCTCTGCAATTTTCTGCATAAACCTGCCCCCCTGCATGCTCTCTCTATCCATGCATATTAAATACCTGTTTCTCAACATTTTTGCTTATTTGTCCACAGACTTCTTTTTTGACTGTTTGTCAAGTGTTTTGGGTAATTACACACCTTTTGAAGGAGCTCAAAGCATTTTACTGCTAAAATATAAATGTTAAAAGGAGTAGTTTATCTGTGCTGAATGAAAGCCATATGATAAAATAAGCATCAGTGAAGCTCTTGGTGATAGTTCCCAATGATAAGGTTCAATATCAATGCGGTAATGATCCAGGTAAAAAGCTACAAAAAACTCTGTGTGCCATATATTGTAAAGTTGAAATATATTTTAACATTTTAAATATAAACTATGCCATTGTGAATGCAGTTGTTTGGTTTGCACGCCAATCCTAAACAAAGGATTGAAAAGGTAACACGAGCAGCTCACTTTAAGAATTCTATTTGTATTTTGTGGAAATGAATAACAATAACCTAGGAATGGACTTTTGGTTAATATTTCCTTAGGCTGCATCTGAGTTTCTCCATATAAATTTGTAGATACAGGTTGAAATTTGTTTTCATTCAAAATTCAGCACTATGAAAATTGCATTCTGAAGCAAAAGTCTACAAAATATGTTGAAATCTGGCAACAAGTATTGACAGTGTATTTTAATTAAGATATGGAAATAATCAAACCTGAACAGTAAGAGAAACATTTCTTTATCACACACAGCTTAAAATGAGACCATTTGGACTGTTTTTGTGCTGCCAAATGGTGAATGACAACTTAACCTAATGATAGTTTATACTTTATTTTACACCTATTTTGTTCAAAATCACTTATTGAATAATATCTGAGACTATCCATTCATTGAAATCAGAATCAATTGGTCCAATGTATTCAGACAAAAGTCCATTTATAAAGTTAAATATGCTTTCAGATTTAGCAAATTTAGTTAATGAAATAATATTGAACTACAAATACTATTCAAAGAATTGGTAGGTTCATTTTGAATATTTTAATTCTATAATTTTGGTCTGCTTAATTATCATTATGTATATTTGAAATTAATAGTTTAATCTTAAGTATAATTCAATATGTGCTTTATTATTAACAGAATATCAAAGATTTTAAATATAAATTCACAGATCACATTAATGTCAAACTCGGAATTGTTTCAAAGCTCAAGTTTTTATAAGGGTGTTTAAATATCACTTATTATTCATATTTTTGGAAACTGATTCTTCATAATAAATATTTTATGACATGTTACTTTAAAATACTTCTCAGAAGAAGTTTCAAATGAATATTTTGAGTAAACACCAGATTTGAAATTTCCTTTTGAACTGCAGCACTTTAAAAAATGAATAAATCCTCATATGTCCATTTAGATGGTTTCATGTCTCCCTTTTTAATGTTATTGTAAAGAAGCCTCCCCTTATTAAAAGAAAATGGGCACACAGCTTCATGTCAAATGTTTGCTTTATGTACAAAGTAATTTTTAAATTGAGCCTTTACATCTGTTGTCTATATAGTGTATATGAATGATCTTTTGATCCTAGAACTAACTTTTTAAAAACATTTATAATGAAAAATTGGAGCTTGATTACCACCCTGGCACAGGGCTACTCCATCACATCACCCTGAGAACAAATGCTTTGATTTATTTTATTTAGATGTCTGCTGTGCTAAACAACTTTTTGAAGTTTAGTTTGAAATTTCCAGAACCTTAAAAATTCAATCACTATTCTAAAGTTCTGAAATATTAACAGAACACACAGAATTATTCATGTCTCAAAGTAAAGATAGAGTCAAAGTGTTATAGAACACTATGGTACTGAAACAGGCCCTTTGGCCCCTCTAGACCATGCCAAACTATTAATCTGCCTAATGGCAATGATCTTGTGTAATATCCTCCATACCCCTTTCATCCGTGTACCTGTCCAAATTTCTTATAACTTTTGAAATCGAATCCCCACCCACCATTTCCACTGGCAGCTCATTCCTCATTCTCACCATCATCTGAGTGAAGAATTTCCCCCTCATGTTCCCCTTAAACATTTCTGTCTGACCCGCTCTTGCTGACGCTTCCCAAGCTGCGTGGTGAAGTCTCCACCCAGCCAACAGAATTCATCTGCCGCTTTTTACAGACTCGTCACCTGCAGTCCTTGTTCACTCACTGAACCAGCCGGCCTCAACCTATTGCCCCTAGCATTCACTCTCCCTGCCTAAAATTTACCTCGTTGCCTGTTCTGTTTAGTTTCTGTTCTTTCTTGTTTGCGACCTCTCTCTGTCTCTGTACAACAACTCCGCGCCAGTTCTCCTCCCATCTTTGAGTCTCAGATTCCTGTGTATGAGTACTTTGAGGGATGTCCAATTTGATGCAGTAACTTCCTGTCCCTGTGCACCTTACAATTCAGGCTCCAGCCATCTCTGTATTCTACGGCTGGGCCAAGATCACCTCATCTCTCTTTGGACTGGCAAATTTGGACCTGGGCCACTGCTAACTGGGACAATAAAATCCCCATTTGCAACAAATATGACAATTTCACCGTTGAGATGCATTGAGCTTTCGACCACCTGGGAACTGGAAGGGAGGCTGTGGATCTGATATGCTTGGTGCTGGATTACACTGTGGAATTCAGGACCCCCGTGGCTGAGTGCAGCTGGAATGTGGAAATGCTGCTGGCCCATCACCATCTCAGCCTCTCGGAGAGCTTGAAAGATGAGCTGTCTACCCAGGAGATGCCCACCGGCCTCAAACATTTCATCACTCCTGCCCTCCATATTGACAAGTGTCTTATGGAACAACCCTGCAGACCATTAGAGAGGACCCCAGTTCCGTTTCCAGAACCGTTTCAGGCTGCAGATCCCCCATCACCAACACCTCCAGAACATAAGCCATTAGGGAGACTCCCTTAACCCCCCCCCCCCCCCCCCCCCAAGAGCAGGCGCTGGTGGGGAAACAACTTGTGCACCTACTGCAGAGCAGCCGACCATTAACACATCAAATGTTCACGGAGAACAACACCTCCAGTAGAGGCAAAGCCCTTCTAGCTGGCAAGCATTCCCCTGCCTTACAATCCAGCACCATAGGCTGTCTCACTCTCTTTGTCCTCCTCTACTCTCAGTCGGCTCTACACGCACAGGAGGCTCTGCTGCATTCTGGTGCGGCAGACAACTTTCTGGAAAAAATTCTGAGTGCTTCTGTGAGATTAATCCTTCAGAATCTCCTTGAAACCCATCTGAGCTGCGAGTTAGAAAAATGCTGCTTCCTCAGCGCAGTTGTTTCTTTCCTGAGTTTCGTCCTTCAATCCCGAGGCATGACCGTGGACCCAGAGAAAGTGTGTGGTGTCGCTGAGTGGCCCTGACCACACTCCCTCAGATGGTTTTGGTGCTTCTTGGGCTTCTCCAACTCCTACCACAATTTCATCAGAAACTATATCTATGTGGGCGCCATGGGCCATCCTCTCTCAGTGAAGACTGGATGGGAAGACACAGCATTGTGCCATCTTCTCATGCAAGTTCAACCCTCTACACCACCATTATGGAGCAGGAGAAAGGGAGCCACTCGTTATTAAATGGGCCTTAGAGGCATAGAGACATTGGCTGCCGGGAAACACTAAGGACCAGAAACTGACAAACATGAGGAAATCTGCAGATGCTGGAAATTCAAGCAACACACGCAAAATGCTGGTGGAATGCAGCAGGCCAGGCAGCATCTATAGAGAAAAGTGTTGTCGATGTTTCGGGCTGAGACCCTTTGTCCTGATGCCCTGACAAAGGGCCTTGGCCCGAAATGTCAACAATGCTTCTCCCTATAGATGCTGCCTGACCTGCTGCGTTCCACCAGCATTTTGTGTGGGACCAGAAACTCAGTCTAGTTCTAGTCTTTCCCAACCTCTGTGGGAAAAAACTGCCTACGTTTGCATTTACCGTGTCTATACCCCACATAATTTTGTATATCTTTATCAAATCTCCCCTCATTCACCTAAACTCTAGAGAATAAAGTCCTAATCTTTTCAATCTTTCTCTGTAACTCAGGTTCTCAAGTCCCAGCAACATTCTTGCAAATTATTCTCTGCACGCTTTCAATTTTATTGCTATCTTTCCTCTGAATAGGTGACTATAACTACAGATAATTCCCCCAAATTAGACCCCCCGATGTTTTATACAACTTCAACATAACGTCCCAGCTCCTCTGTACTCAGTACTTTGAGTTATGAAGGCCAATGTGCCCATAGCTCTCTTTCCAACCCTATCTACCTGTGATGCCATGTTCACAGAGTTAAACATCTGTATTCCCAGGTCCGTTCTACCACACTCCGTAGTGCCCTATCAAATACCATGCAGATCCTTCCCTGGTTTGACCTCCCAAAGTGCAACACTTCACACTTATCTACATTAAAATCCATCTGCCATTCTTCAGCCCATTTTTCCACCTGGTTCAGGTTCTGCTGCAGGCTTTGACAGCCTTCCTTGCTGTTCACTATGCCCCAATCTAGGTGTCATCCACAAAATTTGATTGTTTACTACATTATTATCCAGATCATTGATACAGATGGCAAACAACAATGGACCCAGCACTGACCCTTGAAGTACGCCACTAGTTGCAGGTCTCCAGTCAGAGAGACAACCATTTATTACCACTTCTGGCTTCTCCTATGAAGCCAGTGTCAAATCCAATTTACTATCTCATTCTGAATGCCAAGCGACTGAACCTTTTTGACCAACCCCCCATGCAGGGTCTTGTCAAAGGCTTTTCTAAAGTCCATATGAACATCATTCACTGGTTTGTCTTGATCAACTTTCCTGGTAACTTACTCAAAAAATTATATAAGATTGGCTAGACTGAACTTACCAGACACAAAGCCATGTTGTCTATCTCTAATCAGTCCCTGTCTATCCAAATACTTATATATTCAGTACCTTAGAATCCTTCATGTAGCTTACCCACTACTGATGTCAGACTCACCCATCTAAAATTTCAGGGCTTAATCTTAGAGCCTTGGTTCCTAAGATTGTCATAACCAGGGGATGATAGTGGGGATAAGCTCCCACTACCTATAAAGTGCTCCAAATGGCATGTGTTCCTAACAGCCTCTGACAACCAAGTCCAACTCTTGGCCTTCATGTGTGGCTTAACTACCAGGCCCAAAAGAACCTTTTCTACTGACAAGAGAAGGGGCAAAGGCGGACCACTGGCACCTCAAAACTTGCTTCAGGCAGGTCAGCCTTGGACAGCAGCCCACCTAGGAGAAGGAAAACTCTGAATTTAAACCTCCACTGCCCAGTGGCCATGCCCACCCATGGGAAAGGCTTTGCTCATAAACCCCGAGCAAGAAATCCAGAGCCTGTGGTCCCTAAGGCAGTTTGATGTTGTTTACAACTTCTTGTTTACAACTAGAAACCTCTGCGAGGGCACGGGTGCCAAGCTGTATTGGCACTTGCCTTGGACTACACCAGTGATGTGGAGAGGGGGATCCTGCTGCATGGGCAACAGACAGTTCTTCAAATTTTCCCACCTAGGCTTGCGCCCTGGAGAGGACACAGTCCACCAGAGGCGCAAACCCATGATCCCCTGGGATCGATGGCTGCCGATTATTCTTAGAGCTTTTCTTAAACATCAAAACATTAGCTATCCTCCAGCACCTCAAATGTTGCTAAAGATGTTTTAAGTATCTCTGGTAGAGTCCCCTGCAATTTCTGCACTAGTTTCCCACAAAGTCTCAGGGAGCACCTTGTCAGGCCCTGGGGATTTATCCACCCTAATTTGCCTCAAGACAGCAAAAACCTCCTCTGCAGTCTGTATATAGTTCATGACCTCAGTGCTGTTTTGCCTCACTCTGTAAACTCTGTGGCTATCTCCTGAATAAATATAGATGCAAAAAATCCATTTAAGATCTCCACAACTCTTTTACTCTGTGTATAGATGACCACTCTGATGTTCAAGAGGACCTATCTTGTCCTTTGCTCCCTTTTGCTCTTAAGAGATCTGTAGGATCCGTTAGGATTCTCCTTCACCTGGTCTGCGAGGGCAACCTCATGACTTCTTTTAGCCCTCCTGATTTTCATAAGTGTTCTCTTGCATTTCTTATACTCCTCAATTACCTCATTTGTTCCTTGCTGCCTATACCTGCTATGAATCCACAGTTTAGTTAATGGTACTACTTAAATGGCTAGGTGATCAAATTGCGAAAACATTATTACTTTGCTAATCACAATATCACAGTATAACTTCGGAACTGCTCTTCTAACAACAAAATAAGATACATGTTTCTTCTTCAAATGTCATCATACAAATGTTATTTGAATACATGCATTTCAATATCATTAATATAACTTGTTACTTAAATGTCCATCAGACAGTGTTTTTTTGAAAAGTTGAATTTATGTAAAAAAAAATCAAAGGGTCCCATTCTGTCATTAATTTTTCTTTGTGTAAAATAAAGAGGCTGCAACAGGAGTTTACACTTTCAGTTGTCCCAAACCTGTCCTCCTTCAAACTTTCAGGCTTTCTGCAGGCACACTGGATAAAACCATAGTGCAACCATTCAGGAGGACACAACTTAATTTTGATGCCAGAGAAAATGAAGCCTCCTAATTCTGCTGGTGGTCTTCCTAGAGGCTGGTAGCATTTTGATTAGTAAGGGAAGAAGGCAGAGGAATAGGGTTGAGACAGATAATAATTCAGCTATGGTTGAATGGTAGAGCAGACACAATAGGCTGAATGCCTTAATTCTGCTCCTATGTCTATGTCTATGGTTTTATGGTCTTATGGTGACATTTCAAAATGTACTGATTATTACCTGTGGTAATGGGGCACATCTCAGATAATGATGAGTTGGAGTACAGGAAGAAGATAGAGAATTTGATGACATGGTCATTGACTTCAGAAAGGGGTACAGTGTGCATGCTGCAATCTACATCAATGGTGCTGACATTGAGGGGGTTGAGTTCCTTGGTGTGAACATTACCAAGAGCCTGTGCGGGTCCAACCACATTGCTGTAATGGCATAGAAAGCTGTGCTTTTTCAGGAGGCTAAAGAAATTTAGCAAGGCCGTGTTGACTCTTACCAAATTTTATCACCTTACCATAGACAGCATTCTGTCTGGATGCATAAGTGCTTGGTATGGCAACCACTCTGCACATGACTGCAAGAAACTGCAGAGAGCTGTGGATGCAGCTCGGCACATGACAGGAACCAGCCTAAACTTTGTACCGCCTCAGTAATGCAGCCAGAATAGTAAAAGGCCTTATGTATCCTAAACATACTCTCTTCTTCCCTCTCCCAGCGGGTAGAAGATACAGAAGCATTGAAGTGCATACCACCAGGCTCAAGGACAACCTCTGTTTCACTGTTATCAGACTCTTAAATGGACCTCTTGCATGATATGATGGACACTAAGCCCCACAATCTACTTCGTTATAATTTTCCACTTAATCGTTTACTTGCACTGTGCTTTCAGTAGCTTTTCCACTTTATTAGGCATTGTTACTGTTTTACCTTATTCTAGCTCAATGCCCTGTTGAGGATTTCAGCTGCAAAAACAATATGTAATACAAGCTTTTCGCTGTATCTTGTTACATGTGCCAATAATAAGCCAATACCAATACCAATATCACAAACAAGAGAAAATCTGCAGATGCTGGAAATCCAAGCACCACACACAAAATGCTGGAGGAACTCAGCAGGCCAGGCAGCATCTATGGAAAAAAGTAAAGTCGACGTTTCAGGCTGAGGCCCTTCAGCAGGATCCACTGAAGATTTGTACCATAGAATTAGCATGCCTCTAGTCAAGCCATGGGAGCAGATGATGTATGTTTGTTTGAGCAGCTGGTGCATAACACAAGTCCTGGCTATGTGACCACTGATGCCAGGCAGACAGTCTCCGAAGACTATTGATAATGGCTGGGGTCACCCATCTTGTAAAGTCATTGCCTAGAAGAAGGGAATGGCAAACCAATTCTGTAGAAAAAATTGCCAGGAACAATCATGGCCACGGAGACTATGATCTCCCACATCATACAACACGGCCCTTGGTGACGATGATGATTGATTAATCAATCAATCTAATCTCAGTCCTTGGTTGTTGGAAAACTATGTCAACTTTGCTATTTGAGTTCTTCCTCATATTATTCATAATTATATACTAATAAATCCTGATATCCTGACGAAGGGTCTCCGCCCGAAACATCGACAGTGCTTCTCCCTATAGATGCTGCCTGGCCTGCTGTGTTCCACCAGCATTTTGTGTGTGTTGTTTGAATTTCCAGCATCTGCAGATTTCCTTGTGTTTGATCTGTTAGGAGGATTTGCCTCTGTTGAAAACATGGATAAAAAGCCTTAATTCCAGGGGTGAGTTGAGAATAACTCCCTTGACATTAAAATAGCATTTAAGTGAGTGCCAGTGATGAAAGAGCTTGCAGCTTGCTTAGATGTTTGACTGATCCAACAAAACCAGCTGAAGTGAGCTTTGCTGATCTTGTGAAACTAATGCAGGAACATTTAGAACTGAAACCACAGTTGTCTGCAGAACTCTTTAGGTTTCATAAGTGGAATCAAAAGGAAGGGAAGATAATTTCAGCGTACGTGACAGAATTGAAGAGATTGTCTGAGCATTGACAGTTCAGTAATGGGCTTAATAATGTAATGGGAGATTGTTTAGTTTGTGGAATCTCACAAGGAAGCTATCAAAAATAGTTTCTGACTGAAACACAACTTATATTTAAAAAGACTAGTTAAGATCAATGAAACAGCAGACAGAGACGCAATTGGGTTGCAATTCAGAATGAAAATGAGCATAAACAAAATTACGATATCTGAACTGAAACGAGGCTGGGCAAGCAAGTTGTGTTACTGTTATGGCAGGGACTCACATACACCAAACCATTGCAGGTCTAAATGCAAAGATTACAGAAAATGCAACAAAGTAGGACACATACAAAGAGCATGTCAGAGACACAAAAATAAATGGACTGCACAGGGAAGAGAAAAAGATAAAAAGTCAAACTATGGTTCCAAAAAGAGCACTAATCTGCATGCTTTTTATGAAAAATGTGATAATGATGAGAGTGACACAGGAATGAATAGCTTTGAAATTTACAATGTAAAAACTGGCAGTAGACAAATAACAAACAAGAGAAAGTCTGCAGATGCTGGAAATCCAAGCAACACATACAAAGTGCTGGAGGAACTCAGCAGGCCAGGCAGCATCTATGGAAAAAAAGTACAGTTGACGTTTTAGACCGAAACCCTTCGGCAGGCCTGGAGAAAAAAAGCTGAGGAGTAGATTTGAAAGGTGGGGGGGAGGGGAGAGAGAAACACCAGATGATAGGTGCAACTTGGAGGGTGAGGAATGTAGCAAAGAGCTAGAAAGTTGATTGGTGAAAGAGACAGAAGGCAATGGAAGAACGAAGAAAGGGAAGGGGGAGGAGGAGAGGAGCACCAGAAGAAGGGGAGGTGAAGCGCGGGCGAGGAGATAACATGTCAGAGGGATAAGGGGATGGGAAGTGGTGAAGAGTGGGGCATTACTGGAAGTTTGAGAAATTGATGTTCGTGCCATCAGGTTGGAGGCTACTCAAACAGAATACAAAGTGTTGTTTCTCCACTCTAAGTTTGGCCTTATCCTAACAGTGGAGGAAGCCATGGATGGACATAAGGGAATGGGAATGGGAAGTGGAATTAAAATTGTTCTGCCGGATGGAGTGTAGGTGCTTGGTGATGCAGTCTCTCAATCTACGTCGGGTCTCACCGATATACAAGAGGTCATACTAGGTGCACTGAACACACAAAATGATCCCAACAGACTCACAAGTGAAGTGTCACCTCACCTGGAAGGACTGTTAGTGGCTCTGAATGATGGTGAGGGAGGAGGTGTAGGGGCGGGTGTAGCTTACAGGAGGCCACACCAGGAGCACCAGACACAGTAGATGATCCCAACAGACTCATAGGTGAAGTGTCACCTCACCTGGAAGGACTGTTTGGGGCCCTGATTGGTAGTGAGGGAGGAGGGGTAATGGCAGGTGAAACACTTGTTCCGCTTGAAAGGATAAGTGCCAGGAGGGACATCAGTGGAGAGGGACACAAATCCTATCAGATTCCACTTTTTCCAGCCCTTTATCTCTTTCACCAATCAACTTCCCAGCTCTTTGCCTCACCCCTCCCTCTCCAATTGTATATACAAACATTATGGCTTATACCAGATGTGAACAGCAAATTAATTAAAATGTAACTGGACATGGTTTGGCTGTTTCAGTCATTCCACAAAATGAGTTTGAATGGCATTTCAAGGATACTAAACTGAAGCCTGCAGATATCCAACTAAGAACTTATACTGGAGAAAAGATAACCATTGTGGGAATGAAATTCGTAACAGTGAAATACAACATTGGGCTTGTATGTGGTAAATACAGGGGGGCCAACATTGTGCACTATAATTGGCTAAAAGAACTACAACTTGACTGGAGATCCATCCACCATTTGCATGCCACATCCCTGCAATAGAGTCAAAAAGCGAATTCAGAAAGGTACCGGATGATGCCACAGCAGTGTTCAAGGATGACACTGGAAAACTCAAC
The DNA here is from genome assembly GCF_030144855.1 of Hypanus sabinus. Lineage (NCBI taxonomy): Eukaryota > Metazoa > Chordata > Chondrichthyes > Myliobatiformes > Dasyatidae > Hypanus > Hypanus sabinus. Next base: position 45,638,932 of record NC_082708.1, on the reverse strand, counting down.
ATATCAAGGATAAAATAGTGTTAAATGAAAATACCACATTCAAATTTTACAAAGCCCACCTGGTTCCTTACACAACCTGTGATAAAGTAGTCAGCAAACTACATTGGATTAAGTCTGAAGGAACTCGTTCTAGGGTTGAGTAGAATTCATGGGGTACACCAGTAGTCCCACTAACAAAGACAAATGGGTCTGTTGGGTTCTGTGGTGATACCATCAACCCAGTACTGAGAGTAGATCAATACCCTCTGCCCAAGATAGAGAATATCTTTGCAAACTTTTATGGAGGAAAAAACTTCAGTGAAGTGGGCTTAGCTGAGGCCTACCTGCAGATGGAGATGGAAGAAGAATCCAAAGTGTTTCTCACCGTAAACACTTGTGTTTCTTGTATTTGCAGGCTCAATTTTATGAAGAATGACTGGTTGCTGGGAGATAGTTAAGTTGAATTACTTAATTTTAATTCCCCTTCTTCATATTTCTTTTTAATTATAATTTGTATTTGGCAAAATAGTAAAATTTGTAGGGTAATTTATATGTAAAACTAAAATCTATGGAACTTTAAAACACCAGTTAATTTAAATTTAACTGTGAGCGATCCAGCTAGCTGTATCCATCTAGAGAAGGTAGACAGGAGCCAGCTGTGGTAGGGTAGCTGCCACACACTTCTGCAGAGATCTTCCTATTTCTGCCTTTTATCAGACATTGTATTCGTCCATCTTGCCTACTGAATTTATTGTTCAACAATCAGGACAGTCAAATTAAAATGTTGAAGGTCATAGCAGATACTTAGTTGATAGTAGGACTTAAGCTTAAGAAGTTAGAGCCAGGCTGGACAGTAATTCAAGCAGAGGAGAGCTCCTCCTGTGAGATGTGGGATTGCAGGGTACCTACTGTTCTCCCTGATGACTGTATCTGCAGGAAGTGCACCCAGCTTCAGCTCCTGATTGCCAAGGTGGAGCTGGATGTACTCAGGTCCACTTGGGAGGCTGAAAACCTCAGAGATGACTTTTACTGAGGTAGTCACACTCAGATAGTAGATGAGTGACCACCAGGAGAAACAAGATGAGAAAGCAGTCAGAGCATTCCCTCTGAAACGGAGTGGGGGGGGGGGGATGACCTATCGGGGTACAGCAGCAGTAGCCAGGCCAGTGGCACTGTGGCCAGCCCTGAGGCTCAGCAGGGAAGGGTAAAGTCAGGCTGAGCAATAGTGACTGGAGACTCGCTAGTTAGGGCAACAGACAGCAGATTTTGTGGCTGTGAAACAGACACCAAGATGGTGTGTTGCGTCCCAGGTTCTAGGGCCCGGGATCTCTCAGAGTGACTGCAGAATATTCTCAAAAGGGAGGGTGAGCAGCAAGAAGACTGGGTACATATTGGCACCAATGGCATAGGTAGAAAGATGAAAGCGGTCCTTTGTGGAGGGTATAGGGAGCTGGGGAAGAGCCTGGAGAGCAGGACCTCCAAGGTGGTAATCAGGGCAGGAATAGGATGATAGTACAGATGAATGAGTCGCTGAGAAACTGGTACAGGTAGCAGAGTTTCAGATTTCTGAATCATTAGAATCCCTTCAGGGGAAGGTATGACCTGAACCCGAGAGGGACCAATATCCTTGTGGGCAGGTTTGCTAGAACTGTTGAGGATGGTTTGAACTAATTTGGCAGGGAGATAGGAACCAGAGTGATAGGGCTGAGGATGGGGTAGTTGGTGTACAAGGAGATGCTGTGTGTAGTAGGTCTGTGTGGACGCACAGGCAGATGGTCAGGCAGTCAGTGGAATGAGTTAAAGTGTAACATGGGGCTAAAATCAAAAAGGGTGAGGAATACGGGAAGGGAGGTGTTATGTTTGGATGCACGTAGCACATTAGAGATTGGCTGGTATGATGTTGTTGGCATCACTGAAGCACAGTTGAAAGAAGATCATAGTTGGGAGCTTAACATTCAAGTATACACATTGTATCGAAAGGACAGGCAGGTAGGCCAGAGGGGGTGGGATAGATCTGTTGGTAATAAATGAAATCAAATCCTTAGAAAGAGGTGACATAGGATCGGAAGATGTGGTGTCCTTGTGGATAGAATTAAGAAACTGCAAGGGTAAAAAGACACTTACGGGAATTATATACAGGCCTCCAAACAGTAGCCAGAATGAGGGAAACAAATTACAACAGGAAGTAGAAAAGACATATAAAAAAAAGACAATGTTATGATAGTCACGGGGGATTCCAATAGAAATTTCGGTGAAGTGGAAAAACCAGTTTGGTACTGAATCCTAAGAAATGGAATTTATAGAATGTGAATGAGATAACTTTTCAGAGCAGCCTGTGGTTGAGTCTTCTAGATGAAAGTCAATTCTGGATTCGGTTTTATGTAATGGACCAGATTTGATTAGGGAGCTTAAGGAACCCTGAGGCAACAGTGAACATAATATGAGAAAGTTCACCCGACGGTGTGAGAAGTAGAATATAAAGTCAGAAGAGAGTGTACTTGCTATTACTAAGGAGAAGGTGCTTGGAAAACTGAAAGGTCTGAAGGTTAAAATTCATCTGGACCAGATGTACTGTACCCTAGAGACCAGATGTACTGTACCCTAGAGACTAGATGTACTGTACCCTAGAGATGAAAGAGGAGGCTGAAGAGATTGTGGAGAGATTAGTAATGATCTTTCAAGAATCACTAGATTCTGGGATGGTTCTGGAGGACTGGAAAATTGCAAATGCCACTCCATTCTTTAAGGAGGGAGGGAAGCAGAAGAAAGGAAATTGTAGGCCAGTTAGCCTGACTTCACTGGTTGGGAAGAAGTTGGAGTCCAAGGATGAGATTTTGGATACTTGGAGGCACATAATAACATAGGCCAAAGTCAGCATGGCTTCCTCAAGGGGAAATCTTGCCTGACAAATTTGTGGAAATTCTTTGAGGAAATAACAGGCAGGATGGACAAAGGAGAGTCAGTGGATGTTCTTTACTTGGATTTTCAGAAGGCCTTTGACAAGGTGCCACACATGAGGCAGCTAAACAAGCTAAGAGTCCATGGGATTACAAGAAAGATACTAGCATGAATTGAAAATAGGCAGGCTGGCAGGAGGCAAAGAGTGGGAATAGAGAGGGTCTTTTCTGGTTGGCTGCCAATGATTAATGGTGTTTTGTAGGTAGCAGTGTTGGGACCGCTTCTTTTCATGTTAACTGTCAATAATTTGGATGGCAGAATTGTTGGCTTTTTGGACAAGTTTGTGGATGATACAAAGATAGGTGGAGGGGCGGGTAGTGTTGAGGAAACAGAGAGCCTGCAGATGAAGTTAAACCAATTGGGAGAATGGGCAGAGAAGTGCAGAAGGAATGTAGTGTAGGGAACTGTATGGTCATACACTTTAGTAGAAGGAATAAAGGCATAAACTATTTTCTAAACAGGGAGGAAATTAAAAATTCAGAGGTGCCAAGGGACTTAGGAGTCCTTGTACAGGATTCTCTTGCAGGTTGAGTCTGTGGTGAGGAAGGCAAAAGCAATGTTAGCATTCATTTCAAGAGGACTAGAATATAAAAGTGAGGATGTAATGCTAAGGCTTTATAAACTACACTTGGAGTATTGTTAGCAGTTTTTGGCCTCTTATTTAAGGAAAAATGTGCTGTCATTGGAGGGGGTCCAGAGGAGGTTCACGAGAATGGTTCTGGGAATGAAAGTGTTAATATATAAGGAGTGTTTGATGACTCTGGGTTTGCACTTACTGGAGTTTAGAAGAATGGTGTGGAGGGGGGATCTGATTGAAACCTACTGAACATTGAAAAGCCTAGATAGAGTGATCGTGGAGAATATGTTTACTGTAGTGGGGGAGTCTAGGATCAGAGGGCACAGCCTCATAATAGAGGTACACACATTTAGAACAGAAATGAGGAGGAATATCTTTAGCCAGAGGGTAGTGAATCTGTGGAATTCATTGCCACAGACGGAAGGAGGATTTCGGCCTAAAACATGTTTATTTATTCATTTCCATAGATGCTGCATGATCTGCTGAGCTACTCCAGCATGTTGTGTGTGTTGCTTTGGATTTCCAGTACGTGTAGTCTTTCTTGTGTTTCTAATGTTTTAATCTTTTATTTAAAATAATCGTAGGTGCTATTTAGAACTCAAAAAGAATTTAGGAAAATATGTCAAGTTAGGATGCAGGTACCTCTTAATTTAATGACAAATGGAAGGTTGGCTTTATTGCAAGGGGGATTATAAACAAAAAGTAGTGAAGACTTCTACAACTCTGCATGCTATTGCTGAACCCACGCCTGGAGCATTATGTTTGAAAAACATTGTTATCCTGGGTTACCAGCAGCAGCATCACAGGCACATATGGATTCAGACAATATAAGGCCATAAGAAACACAGAGCATAAGTTATATATAAAGTATATGTCGATTATACAGGACAGGTTTGGGTTAGACATGAAGTTTGGACAGAAGGGAGTCATTGAGCCCCAGAGCAGATCAGCCACTTGGTCACTGAATGATAGAGTAGTCCTTGGGTTGGGTGGAGTGGTGGATGCATATGACCTATTCTGCTCACACATCTCATGCTCTTACAAGTTAACATTAATCACACCACTTTTACAGTATGGTGACCAGAAATGCACACAAAATTGTGTAGAAATAGCAGGAGCTCTGACGGAGATCCTTAAGATGTCATTAGAAACGGGGATTGTGCTGGAGGATTGGCGTATTGCTCATGTGGTTCCATTGTTTAAAAAGGGTTCTAGAAGGAAGCCTAGCAATTATAGACCTGTCAGTTTGACATCAGTGGTGGGTAAATTAATGGAAAGTATTCTTAGAGATAGTATTAATAATTATCTGGAGAGACAGGATCTGATTAGGAGTAGCCAGCATGGATTTGTGAGTGGAAGGTCATGTTTGACAAACCTTATTGAATTTTTTGAAGAAGTTACGAGGAATGTTGACGTGGGTAAGGCAGTGGATGTAGTCTATATGGACTTCAGCAAAGCCTTTGACAAAGTTCCACATGGAAGGTTAGTTAAGAAGGTTCAGTCATTAGGTATTAATGCTGGAGTAATAAAATGGATTCAACAGTGGCTAGATGGGAGATGCCAGAGAGTAGTGGTGGATAATTGTTTATTGGGATGGAGACCGGTGACTAGCAGGGTGCCTCAGGGATCTGTTTTGGGCCCAATGTTGTTTGTAATATACATAAATGATCTGGATGATGGGGTGGTAAATTGGGTTAGTAAGTATGCCAATGATACTAAGGTAGGAGGTGTTGTGGATAATGAGGTGGGTTTTCAAAGCTTGCAGGGAGATTTATGCCAGTTACAAGAATGGGCTGAACATTGGCAGATGGAGTTTAATGCTGAGAAGTGTGAGGTTCTACATTTTGGCAGGAATAATCCAAATAGAACATACAGGGTAAATGGTAGGGCATTGAGGAATGCAGAGGAACAGAGAGATCTAGGAATAACAGTGCATAGTTCCCTGAAGGTGGAGTATCATGTAGATAGGGTGGTGAAGAAGGCTTTTGGAATGCTGGCCTTTATAAATCAAAGCATTGAGTACAGAAGTTGGGATGTAATGTTAAAATTGTACAAGGCATTGGTAAGGCCAAATTTGGAATATTGTGTGCAGTTCTGGTCACCGAATTATAGGAAAGATATCAATAAATTAGAGAGAGTGCAGAGACGATTTACTAGGATGTTACCTGGGTTTCAGCACTTAAGTTACAGAGAAAGGTTGAACAAGTTAGGTCTCTGTTCATTGGAGCGTAGAAGGTTGAGGGGGGATTTGATCGAGGTATTTAAAATTTTGAGAGGGATAGATAGAGTTGACGTGAATAGGCTGTTTCCATTGAGAGTGGGGAGATTCAAACGAGAGGACATGATTTGAGAGTTAGGGGGCAGAAGTTTAAGGGAAACACGAGGGGGTATTTCTTTACTCAGAGAGTGATAGCTGTGTGGAATGAGCTTCCTGTAGAAGTAGTAGAGGCCAGTTCAGTTGTGTCATTTAAGGTAAAATTGGATAGGTATATGGACAGGAAAGGAGTGGAGGGTTATGGGCTGAGTGCGGGTAGGTGGGACTAGGTGAGATTAAGAGTTCAGCACGGACTAGGAGGGCGGAGATGGCCTGTTTCCGTGCTGTGATTGTTATATGGTTATATTCTAGGCTTGACCTTACTGAGATTTATAAAATCATGAGAGGCAGGGGTATTGTGGATGGTCACAGTCTTTTTCCCGTATTGGAGGAGTCTAAAACCAAAGGCTTAACATGAGAGGGGAACTATCCAAAGGTGACCTGAGCAGCAAGTTTTTTTTAAATAGAAGGTGTTTGACATTAGGGATGAGGAATTAAAGATAGTAACAGAGGTACTTGCAATTACAATGTTTGAACAGGTACATGGAAAGGTTCAGGAGGAGATGGGCAAAATGGGGTTAGTGATTCACAGTGGAGAATTACTGACTGGTTGCAATATGGCCTGGTATGGAAACACCAGCACCAAGATCAGAAAAGCCCAGTTCATAACAGACAGAGCCTTCCCCACCAAGCACTGCCACAGAAAAGCAGCATCCATCACAAGGACCCCCACCATCTAGGCCAAGCTCTTTTCTCCCTGTTGCCATTGGAAAGGAGGTACCGGAGCATCAGGTTGCACACCATCAGGTTTGGGAACAGTTATTACCCTTCAACCACCAGGCTCCTGAACCAGAGTGAATAACCTCAACTCTGAACTGATTCCACAACCAATGGACTCACTATCAGGACTCTACAACTCAGTGTTATTTATTTACATATGTATGGCTGCATGTGTTACACAGTTTATCTACTTTTGTAGATCGGTTGTTTGTCAGTCTTTCTGTGTAGTTTTTCATTGTATTGCTTTGCCCTATTGTGAATGCCTGGAAGAAAATGAACTTCAAGATAGTAAATGGTGACGTATGCATACTTTGATAATATATCTACCTGGAACTTTGTGCTCAGGAGGGCACCTTGCACGAGTTGGGCCAAAGGGGCTCTTTCAATATTATTCTGTTCCTTTACTCTGTCCTGTTGTGTATCCTTATGGGCTATTAGATTTATTGATTAGATCTTTTGATTTCATGTTCCAATGTTCCAGTCCTAATCTTCTTCACTACACTCCTCCCCTTAAGTACTCCCTAATTCACCAAGTTTTTAAAATGGTGCTAATGTTTCCTTGTTTCTTGTTCAATAGCACAGGTTAATTTTATTTTCTCATCAGTGAGATGTCAAGTGAAGGTTAAATACATTAAGCAGTCAATGACAATATAAGCTTGCATTAAAAGGTTGTATATTTTGGAAATGTGAAATTAGAAATATAAACACAAGTACTGTTGTAATGAGAAAAGGCAAGTTAACCTTTTGGGGTATGTTCCCCTTTGAGTATATTTTTAGTACAACTGGGAGAAAAAGCATCACAGTTTATCTGAGTTTAGGGGGTAAAAACCATGCACAAACCCAAGCATATGAAATGGAGTATCTCCCTCCTAGTCCAGATGAAAGGTCATTACCTGAATCAGGACTGTCTATTTCCCTCTGCTGATGCTATCTGACTGGGTTCCTCCAGCACTGTAACACTTTATTTTGCCTGTACTACCTCAATGCATCATTGTAGGTATGACCTCTATGGATGGCATACAAAACAAAGCTTTTCACTGCATCTTGATATACATGACAATAATAAACAATTTACATGCCTTCTTAATTCAAGGAACTGATAGTGTGGCAATTTCATTAATGAGAAGCACTTTTTAAAAAATGATGCCCTGAGACTCTGAATCTACTGTAAGTTTCATTAATAGCCAAGGAAGTTGTGCAACAGCCGAGACTACCTGTAATTATATAAGATGTATTTCTAGTAGTTTTCTTTTATTTCAAACATTGCATATATTACCAAATTGTTTTATTTATTAGGAATAATAAATGCAATGCCTGGAATTATTAAACATCCAACAATAAACTAAGTTAGACTCCATGTTTACTAAGAACATTCATATGTGCTAATCATTGAAAATTACAATGACTTGATACTCTTTTGTGATAAGTGCTTATTTTTAGAAGCCGTTTTTTTTTGTCTGTTGGAGAAGGCTTGATCCAAAAGCAGAGCAGTGGACTCAATTCAGTGTTGAATGATAACTTTAATAATAGACCACAAAATAACAAGTCACAAAACCCCCAATACAAGAGAGAATAGGCAACAAAGTAAACTTTAGGCAGGGTGAGTGAGAACTAGCAGCAACTGGTTGAGAGGAGTGAATAAGGACTGTGGTTGAGAATTGGGATTAAATAGGCTGCAAGTGATGAGTCTGGAATGAGCATCAGATCAATCCTATCAGCTGGATGGGGCCTACATGTGCTGGCTGGGAGGGGTTAGTGGGAGCAGCCCTGACAGTACACCCATAATATCCTATCTGTAAAACTGGGTTTCAAATCAAACTCCTTCCCTCTTAGTCCCACAATGACATGAGTCATGTCACCTTTCAAGCAAATCTATGTTGCACTTTAGTCATTGAGGTAGATTAAGGAAGATCATATAACCATATAACAATTACAGCACAGAAACAGGCCATCTCGGCCCTTCTAGTCCATGCTGAACGCTTACTGTCACCTAGTCCCACCTACCTGCACTCAGCCCATAACCCTCCATTCCTTTCCTGACCATATACTTATCTAATTTTTTTTAAAATGACAAAAACAAACCTTCCACTACCACTTCTACTGGAAGCTCGTTCCACACAGCTACCACTCTCTGAGTAAATAAGTTCCCCCTCATGTTACCCCTAAACCTTTGTCCCTTAACTCTCAACTCATGTCCTCTTGTTTGAATCTCCCCTACTCTCAATGGAAAAAGCCTATCCACGTCAACTCTATCTATCGCCCTCATAATTTTAAATACATCTATCAAGTCCCCCCTCAACCTTCTATGCTCCAAAGAATAAAGACCTGACTTGTTCAACCTTTCCCTGTAACTTAAGTGCGGAAACCCAGGTAACATTCTAGTAAATCTTCTCTGCACTCTCTCTATTTTGTTGGCATCTTTCCTATAATTCAGTGATCAGAACTGTACACAATACTCCAAATTTGGCCTCACCAATGCCTTGTACAATTTTAAGAGTACATCCCAACTCCTATACTCAATACTCTGATTTATAAAGGCCAGCATACCAAAGGCTTTCTTCACCACCCTATCCACATGAGATTCCACCTTCAGGGAAATATGCATCATTATTCCTACATCACTCTGTTCTACTGCTTTCCTCGATGCCCTACCATTTACCATGTATGTCCTATTTTGATTAGTTCTACCAAAATGTAGCACCTCACACTTATCAGCATTAAACTCCATCTGCCATCTTTCAGCCCGCTCTTCTAACTGGCCTAAATCTCTCTGCAAGCTTTGAAAACCTACTTCATTATCCACAACGCCACCTACCTTAGTATCATCTGCATACTTAGTAATCCAATTTATCACCCCATCATCCAGATCATTAATGTATATGACAAACAACATTGGACCCAGTACAGATCCCTGAGGCACACCACTAGTCACCAGCCTCCAACCTGACGAAAAATTATCCACCACTACTCTGTGGCATCTCCCATCCAGCCACTGTTGAATCCATTTTACTACTTCAGTATTAATACCTAACGATTGAACCTTCCTAATTAACCTCCAGTGTGGAACCTTGTCAAAGGCCTTACTGAAGTCCATATGGACAACATCCACTGCCTCGTCAATTTTCCTAGTAACCTCTTCAAATAATTCAATAAGATTTGTCAAACATGACCTTCCACGCACAAATCCATGTTGACTGTATGCAGTATATGTATCATATATGCAGCCTTTCCAACATTCCACTCTTTAATATATTGAGAGCTTTAAGATACAATGAAAATGTTGCCCTTCCCACACAAAAAAAACTAAAGTTGGGAATCTTGCGTCTGCATTTCAGTAATTGATTTAAATTATGTTTATAGATTTCTTAGTGCGATTCAGTGTTTCTTCAGCGGTAACCCAGTCAGTAGAGTCCCTGAATGCCAGTTAATTCATTTCATTGCTCAAACTTTTTAAAATTCATTTTCCATATTTTGCTAAGAAGAGAAAGCCAAATTATGAGTGAAAAAAGAACAACACCCGGAATGTGATTTGACGAGGTAGCTATGGCTGTGCGCCTTTAAATTATAGTGTACGGCGGATCTCAAAAAAGAGCGCAAGACGGTATCCACAGTTCCGCTTCAATTCCTGCTACATCGTAGCAAAAGAATCTCTTTCGGAAATGTTACATTTCCGATTTTCATTTAATATTTCTCCAGTGATTAAAGAACATCTGTGGGAACACAAGTATAATGCATGCCATTAATAATTTTGATTCAATTGAAGCACTTTATTCCACAATAGAATCTCCAGAGCAACATTCAATTAATGATACCTCCCAAGTCTTGTTTTTTTTTATATGCTTATTAGATCAATTTCAAACAGATACACTTATTTTGGTTACATAGGAAGGAACATAAAAACTGAAACATTAAATCATTACTGAAGGGAATCATATGGAAGACATTGTCCAGGCGCAGTAAGTGTGTAACGACAGCGAAGCAGTAGAGCAAACAAATCTCTTCAGTAGTTTTTCAATATGACCTTCAGGCCCTATTAATATATTTAAGAATAACAATTATTGTACAAAATTATACCACAATGACTTAACCGAAACAAAAATCTTGATTGGAAATTCACTAAAAGCAGCAACGGCAATAACACAAGCAAATACACACAAAAGAATGGATAAGGATTGCTGCTAATGTTAGACAGGCTCCGGCTCTAGAGCGACTTCTAGCGAATCTACCGCAATCCTTATTCCCATCTCCAATTCGCAGTGCTGCCGTCAGTCAACCCGTTAAGAACATGACTTACGATGATGGACAGACATTTGAAAACTCCGGGTTTAAATCTTAACTCCCGTCCCCTCAGCCTCGGACAATATTTGTTCATGAAACAACAAATTATCCTAAATAAAAGCCTTCGTGATTGCGGATCAGCACCCCGACCCGGGTCCTAGTGCCCGTAGTCATTTAACTACCACGAGAAGCCAGAGTTATATCAAGCTTTCTCTGATTCGTATATCAATTTGTTTATAATTTGCATATTATAATTTTCTGGAGGATAAGACTATCGGAGTTCGGGAGCCATTGCAACATATTTTATCGGTTATTCAACAACCTTTCTCACCATTTCAACGACCCACCTACTTTTGTTACAGTTTGTTCCATATTCTGAAGTGGGGTAAAGGTCTGTGTTATATTTGTCAAAAGCGTGGGTCCCCATTAAACACTTCGAACATCTTAACTCTCCACCTTGTCCTCCACGCTTCGCACATTACCAACTATGAATAACTTTCTGTTCAGCCCCATTTCCGATGTATTTATTTGGTTAATGCAACCATTCGAGGTAAGTAACGTGATTTTGAATTACAGGATGTTAAACAGAACCTGTTCTGGAGCAGCTTCCTTATGGACAATGAAGCTTGGGGATGATGGAGGTAGGCTCCTTGGAAATGCCCAAAGTTGCTCTGTGGAGTTGCATACAGGTGCTAACTGAGACAAGTTCAATCTAAGCGATGTAACTTCAATTAGGCCGCTACTAATATTAGAAACTCCAGGACGCCTTTGAACCTTTTTATTGGGCAAAATTATTTTTGAATTGTGTTATTTTTCCTGGTTCTTTCGTGTTTTATTATCACTAAAAAAAAGCTTTCTTAAAGGAGCCGGAAAAGTTTAATAAAAGTCTACACTGCAATATGGATAAGAAGATCGGTAGTTTTTTAGGAGTACAAAACGTTTTGATCGTATATTGTTATGTGGGTTAATCATTCGCGCGTTCTTCAGACCTACAACCTCGATCTAAGATACCTTTTGATTCTGACTACATATATTTCCTCGGGCTAATCTAAAAACCTGTGTTTTTGTAAAATGAAAATTACTATACAATATTATTATTGTCCTAATAAATAAATCTCAACCCATAAAATATTTTATTTAGTGTCGTAAAGCTGAGATGAATAGAAAAGTTTAGACTGAATATGCACCCAATACAGTTAAAAGGGTTTCATATGCGTTTTCAAATAGTTTGATTTCTTTAAGTAACCCATGGGCACTAGGACCGAGAAGGAGCCTATATGTCGTTGGTAAGACTACCTTAAACCCAACCCATGCCTGCTTTTCTGCGCCACTCTGCGTGCTTTATGGAGAGTATAGTTCAGACGCAGATAGTACACACATTTCACAGTGGGGTCTGCGTAAAGAACACCTGTTTCAAGGCAGCCAGCAACCCAGCATTGGACTTGCAGATCTTTCTGCTGATGAAGGCGAGCGCCTGAAGCTCCAGACACTCTCCTGATCTTCCTCGAGTCTTTGGATAATAAAAAAGGTGACGTTTGGGAAAAAAAATAAGATCAAAGTTTCTGGATTGCCCCAGCGAGCAACGTGCGATCTATATTTTCTCAAGGATTCATGCTGATGTATGCAGTCTTTTATAGAGTAAAAACAGCGCATGCCTTTCTGGAGACAGATCCATAAATTCTGACGTAGCCTTGTTCATCTAAAAAAAACCAATAACGCCGGGTTTAAGTTGCTATGACCATCGTTACCTTCTTCCAATGGAGAAACTACGAATTTTTATTCTCAATGCAGCTGGATCGCCTGAAGATCAAGCAGCCTGTTAGACCTGGGATTATTTAAAAACAATATGTTAATGTGTGAGTATAAAGCGGTGGTTTCATAGACTACAGTGATTGACCTTGAACCTGCCCCAAACCAAAACAGCATATTACTTTTATGTATGTGTTAATGGATTGCAGTCAAAACAATTCATTCTAACAAAAAAACACGAGAGCAATTTGGGCTGACACCTATATTATTATTCTTGTTTTTTTTGTGTTGTTATTATCAGAAGCAGAATCGCCGGCGGCGACTGATGGCTCCGTTAGGTGAAGTTGGGAACTATCTTGGTGCCCAGGATGCAATACCTTTTGGGAATGTGCCCGTTTTACCGGTGGATAACCCGATACTCCTGAGTGATCATCTCGGCCAGTCTGAGGGGGGTTTGAGCAGGGGCTCAGTCACGGACCTGTCCCACTTAAAGGGGATCCTCAGGCGGAGACAGCTCTACTGCAGGACTGGCTTTCACTTAGAGATTTTTCCTAACGGAACTATCCAGGGGACCAGACAAGATCACAGCCGATTTGGTAAGTAGCAGATACACAAAGCACTTAAGTAGGTCATAAATGAGACATCTTATGATTTTTTTACGTGATGCCAGATGGCAGAGTTTATTGCTGCACTGCTCTACGATGCGAGCAGAGAGCGAGCGAGCGAGCGAACGTATTCTGATTCCTATAACGTGCTCTAAGAATATCAGGCATGACTAAATGATAGAATCATCACATTCATTTAGGCCCACATTCCCGCATCGTGGCAATTGATTTTTAAAACGTATCAATATGCCTTTGTCTGTCTCTCTGTATACGCGGTGGCTAGGAAATAAAGAAATAACTTTTCAAAGCAGCAGGCTGCGAAAAATTGTCAAGTTGAGGACATGTGGGTCTCGTACTTGCATGTGTATAGAAAAATAGATTCTGACTAATGGTGCAGTGAGACAACCACGCTATACCAGTAACTTAGGTGCGTAGCTATTGGATACTGACCAAGATGCGTTTGCTTCGGAAAATGTATCTGCGGCCGCCCATTTACCTGTCCTCACGACCTTATGCGTCCTATCTGATGTAAATGTCATTTACTAGGTCGTCAGACTAGAAACTAACTTATAATATGTTTTGTTACATTGGGGTGCCTTATGTGTGCAGTCATGAACGTGCAAATAAACTGTAGACTAATAATCGGTGTTTTTTTGCAGTCAAAGTTGGATGCAGATTGCAAACGCAGTGGATTGGTGCAATCATATGACTCACTGGTGGAGGTGATTGTTGAGGAGATCAGAGCAAAGACTTATTTAAGCCATCGTCATGCATTATTAATCAGTGTTTCCTCGATAGATTATTCAATGTCGAAATGCGCAAGAGTAATTTAGGCCACGTGCGTGCAGCAACCTCGCGAGGTTTCCCCCCCTTTTTGTTGGTTAAAAGGTGCGAATGCGTTTTAAAGATCAAAAGCACCGGTACATTTCTAGTTTTTCTCCCCGAAGGTTACGGCCAAACCTCCAGCCCCGGGTTCACGCCTCCGGCAGGTGTCTGTACGGCGGCCGCACTGCTACATTTCAGAGCGAGAGATATCCCCCGGGTCCTAACGCACGGTCCGACGCAGGGATTCGGGACTCAAATTCAGGACTCGCTTTCACTCAGAGATTCATTTTTAAATGAATTAATTCTACTAGCTACTAGATAAAAGATTATAGCAAATCAAACAGCCGACCAGAAGGCTGTATGTGTGTGCGGGGGGAGGGGGCAGGGGCTGGGGCGGAGTCGAGTAGAAATGCTGCAATGATAACTCCACCCGAACCCTTTGCAAAATGTTGACATAAAATTATTTAACAGAAAATAATTCAGCTCGGGGAGACTACATATAATAAGAACATTGAAAACGTTTTCTGCAAGCAAACGACGTCTGACTCCAGGGTCTGTTTTAGCTATTCTGTTTCGGGGATAAACGGGAGTGGGAGGAGGGTGGTGGTGAAGAAATTGGTTAAATTAGAATCTCAATGTGGGAAGTTTGCTACCTGCGCTGGCACGGTAGTCTAGCTCCCTTCAGATTCCCGAGGCTGGCTACACCTCAGGAACCTTCATTTTTTGCACCATTTGTATGCTTTCCCGGGCCGACTGTGTTCCCATATCATTTTAACTCACTCCGGCTAGTTTCGAGGGATTAATACCCCGCCCGTTGCCCCTTTAGTAATAATCTAGTTTCTTTGTTCTTTGTCGTGCCTGTGTGAAGCGCATCCTCTGTGTCGCGGGGCCCCGACACTGGCAGGTGTATCTCAATGCAGCAACTCCTGCTTTCGCCCACCTCTGCACTGGCTGGCCTGCACCTGCTCCATTTCATAAGGCATGGTGCAGGATTTAAATCCGCCCAGTTTTTAATACCCGACCGATGCATTTAAACAGTCCCACCGTGTTCCCTTTGCAATTAAGAGTTGGCATTGCCATCAACTTTTACTTTGCGGTTTGCGCCTGAAGATCATGGTTGCTAGAACCGATGACCGAACACCGCAGTGATCTTTGCGTGACAACTCGCCCAAGCACTTGTATTTCTATTGATTGCATTTCAATCAACCAGGGAGTGCGTGAAGGCTGTTGTCTACAAAAAAAACATAGTTGTGAATGCTGAGGTACTGGAGATGGGAATAATCTTGAATTCTCTCGTGGAGGCGGCAGGTGAGAGTGGGATTACGCGGCTCTCTCATTTGCTGTTTCATGATGTACCCATAAATTCAGCCAAGCGCTTCACAATTAAAACTTGTGGCGTGGCCTTCCTAACCAAAACAAAATCGACGCAGCGATCCTCCATTTCAAAGCTTCTAAGAGGAAATACTGGGAGAAACAGCTCAGTTTTATATCACGTTAGTTAACACGGTGCATTCACCGCGGCCGCTGTTTCATTTGCAATCCACTTTAACCAACTTTCCTCTTCGAATTAAACAGTTAACTGTCGGTAACGACCGTGTTTGATGCTTATTGCATTTGGTACGGGTTTAATATTTAACTAAAAATACAAAAGGATTGTTTCTCAGTTTACCTACATACTCTAGAACGAACTGCTCTGCTAAGCGTGCAGTTTTGCGGTTTGCTGAATATATTGCCCTAAAAGACCCACGCGGGGGGTGTTGGCTGCTCCGATTTGGCAACGTGCAGCATTTTCTCCGCAAGGTCTCATTCGCTCGATATGCATCAGCAGCCGCAGCGTATCCTTTGCTGCCTCTTATGATTATCGAGTTTGTACTGCAAGCTCTTCAGAGGTCTAAGGCTGAATGTTTAATGTAACGTTTGTTCTTCGATTGAAGGCACTTTCCAGATTGAACTCCAGTGGGAAATTCAATAACTGGAAAATGTGGGCGGGTCTTTTGTGTCAGCAAAACTGTTCAGCAGATGGACGTGTTCAGAATAGAGGCCATCTCTTCACTTAAAATTAAGACATGATTTCATTGAAGTTCTAATTTTAGCTTACCTTACCTTGATATACATTTAACTGAAATTGGATAAAATATTGAATTTCCTCTTCCATTTAGTATTTGCTTCCAGGGTTTAGATCAGGGTTACGAAGCAAGGATTGCAGGCACTAGGACCTCGAGGGAGACCTCGGTTTATTATAGGGGCGTTCCAGGTTTAATACCTTGTTACTAATATATGCATTGCATATTGTTTTTCTCCATACCCGTTAATCATTCGACCATATCCTTTCAATTAACCAGATTTATCCTCTTTTGGATACACTTAATTACATTTTGAGTGTATCGTTTAGTCCTGGCAATGACATAACAATGAGAACAAAAAGACTAGGCGCGCCCCAAGTCATTCATCATTTATGCAATAACTGAAGGTAAACGACGCAGGCGTTTTGTGAGCTCGCTCCATTTTTAAAAGTCACGTATTCTGTGCTTACTGTTAATATATTGGGTGTGGCATTGATATTTCCACACAGAAATCTCTGTTATCTGTTCTAAATACACAGTGTCGGGGCTTAAAATCCGTGACATGCTGGAACAGTGTGCAGAGAGAGCTTGGTTGTATTATAACTTCTAAAGGAACCGAACACCAAATAGCTCAAGGTGTCAGCTGAAAAAATATCACCCTGAAGCACTCAAAGCCAGGCTCTCCAGTTGGCACGTCAATCATCTCCTGAACACCACAAATACTTTAAGGAAAAGACAATTACATTTACAATGCAAGCTCTTTCACTATTTGAAGAAATGCCTTGTTTCGCAGGATGAAATTGAGGACAAGGCCTTGCTGAGGGTTTCACATTTAAAATCTTTGTCTTAACTTTCCTATTCTATTAAACAAGTTTACTGCTGGAATGCAAATAGCTGCAAACGACTAAAAACTTCCTTTGTTGCCTCAAATGACCCATCACAAACCTCATTTCTAAAGGAAAACAAGACAGATCACTAAAGTGGTTCCTTCTTTGTAAAACAAGTGTTTGGTGTGGGAGATTGATTCACACTTCAGTTGTATTCTTTTGGATGGCAGACCGACAAGTTCCTGTGGCTTCCTCAATGCTGAGTTATTGTATCTGTCACCAGAGCAAGTCTATTTCTCAGTCACAGTTATTGACATTTACCGGACTTCAGGTGATCCCAGAAACATTCCTGTTTTTGCCTCAACTTCAAAGAGTTGACTTGCAAAATGCCTTTCTTTCCCCTTTTTCTTAGGGTATGAAGTCTGAGTTGTACCGCTGTATTCGATGCTTGAGAGGATATCTTCCACCTGTGCAAAATGTCTACTTTGCAATATACTTCTGTGAGGATCATTTTTATTTTTTTTAGCTGCAAGCATGTTCAATTTTGTCTTTCATTGGATACATTGAAACATTAAGGATTTTTCTGAGATGAGAGTATGGCTAGAACATAGATGGTCCCTTCAAACCACAATGTCCTTGCTGACCATGGAAATACCATCATCCATATCTCTCCTCTGTCTATTCTTGTGGTTTTTAAAAGGCCTCTTAAACAGTGCTATTGTGTCTGTTTCTGCCACCTTCCCTGGCTGTATGTTTAAGGCATCATTCACTCTCTGAGCAAATAAAAACTTGCTACACAAATCTCCTTTAAACTTTCCCCTTCTCGTCTTCAATCTATGTCCTCTAATATTCAAAATTTCCACTCTGGGGGATAAAAGGACTCTGACTATCCTACGCCTTCCATAATTTTATGTACTTTTGTCAGGTTGACTCTCAGCCTCCGATGCTCCAGAGAAAACAGTGCAGGTTTGTCCATCCTCTTCTTGTAGGTAATGCTCTGTAATCTAGGCAACATACTGGTGAATCTTTTCTGTAACCTCTCCAAAGCCTTCACATCTTTCCTGTAATACTCAGCCAGAACTACACCCAACACTCCAAATGTGGCCCACCCTAAGGTTTATGCAGCTGCCACATGACTTTTTAATCCTCATATTCAGTGCCCCAACTCATAAAGGAAAGTATGCTCTAAGCCTTCATTACCACTATATCTATTTATTTTGACAATTTCACTGAACTTTGGACCTGCAAGACTAAGATTTTTTTGGAAGATGCTGAAGCCTGAGACATTCCATTGAAAATGGACAATCTCAGACGTTTTCAGCTTGGGAGTGTACCACACAGATTTTCCAATTGTGTCCTCAGGCACATCCACAATTAAAAACCCAGTTTATAGTGAAAAAAGTGCTAATGTTTCAAGGTCTTAGCTTTGTGTGGCAAAAGCCAACACACTTTCATTAATTAGAACATCCGAAAGAGTCTTACATCTGTTGAAGTAGTTCTAGAGTGTAGAAATTACTGTAAGGCTGGAAATGTGAAAATAATCACTCTGGTCACTAGATCAAATTCAGGCATCTGATGGTTTTCAAAACGGATTTGTCATGAGAGCAATTTCCAAGTTAGATTACCTGATCTTTGGCTGTGTTTGCGCATGGTCAAAAGAAACAAATAAGTAAAGTTAGAAAACCAAAGCAGAACGCTTTGGATGTTGGAACTCTGAAACTTAAAACAAATTAAATGGGAATCTTTCAATGGGTTAGGTAGCATCTGTGGAGAGATGAATAGTTTAGGAATAAAAGTGCAGAAAGGTTGTAATGAAACATGACTAACTACCTCACTCCACAGATGCTGCTGGATCTGGAGTGTTCTCAACAGTTTTCTTTTGTCTCAGATGTACCAATGCAATTCTCCATTTTTAATCACCATACACCAAGGCTTTATGTTACTGGCAAACCTTTAATATTTTGCCAGTTGGTAATTCTGCAATATGTCTGGGTAACGAGCTCTGATGAGATTGGAAGGAACTGTTAAAACATTTGAGCCTCTTCTACGCTAATCAAATGTAGGTAGTTGAATTCTGATTAGAAACAGCAACTTTTTTATTTTATCATTTCCTGGGGTGGCACAGTTTGGATAAAGTAGCTCCATTGCTAAGGGCCATGGCTCAGCACAGACTAGAGGTCCAAATTAGAAAACCCTGGGCTTTTGGCTTAGGTCTTTTAGCATATTGTCCAACCCCTCAATGGTTCTATATAAAATCAGCACAGAACAAAATCATCATCATCGTGCAGGCTTTCATCTTGTTTCTCATATGTTGTCATCTAATTGACCTTCACATGATCTTTAAACCTGAAATTCTGCAAAGATATATGTGCCACCTTTCACAGAATTCAGAACAGCTGTTTTCCCATGAATGCATCATGTGACAGCTTCCACCAAGATATGACATGTAGCTTGCACATTTTATATTTAATTATTTGGCAATTTTTTGGTTTATAATATTAAGGCTGCAAATCTGATTACTGTCAAAGTCAAATAATCTGTTGGCATCATAAGTTAAAATCAATTCATTTGATTACACAAACAGAACTTAGTACAATCCCCATTTTTTGCATTGTTGAAAGGCCAACCTATAAATTTAGGTATTTACACATTGCAAGACTAATTGCTCAAGCCATTTACTATAATTAACCATTATTAAACTTCCAAATATACATAACTAAATATCACAAATAATAACCTTTGGGAGGAAATAAAGTGCTGCTGATGCAAAAAAAAATCATTGTTCAGAAAATTCCAAATAGAAGTTTCTCAGTGCTTTTCTTTTTATTTATATATATAAAATCATAAAAATCCTTTCATTGGTATAATAATAGGGAACTCGGATTATGCTAAGAGTCTTGCTCTAAGGCTGAAGTTATTGTTATCAGGAATTTAACTTGGTGGCATTTGTTGCCATTTGATCCATCACTTGATTTGTGGAGTTGAATTACTTCTTAGCCACATGATTTAGAGTCACCTCTAAGACCCAGTACAGTAACTCAATATAAAGCAAACCCAAATCTTTGTTTCAGCAGCTGACAGACATTACATTAGGATAATTTCCTCACCATGACTACGATGGCATGTACTTTTCAAATAAACTGCCACATAACTAGGCTATTAACACATTTGGAAATTTTATTTTGCAGCAATGGGCTAGTTATTACTAGTGATTACTACCATAAGCTATGCAAGGAAAGATATTACAGTATCACCTTATGTTCTCAAAACTGGAAGTCATAGTGAACTACTCACATTTTGCATTCGCTTGAAAAATGTAAATGCATCTGCTGTGAGTTATACAGCAGAAAGTAAACCCATCTCAGCAGGAGATGGAATGATCAAAGTGTAGATAATACAGTTGAAAAGGTTTGTTTATTGTTACACTGTTCTGCTATTATATTTCCACTCATTGCCTGTACCAATTACCATGTTTTCTTGAATTTTTCCTGCCTGGTGTAATTATAAATGCAAGACATAAAAGTTATATTAGTAAATATCATAAAAATAAAATTTCATCCAGAGAGTGAAGACCTGGTATGTACATGGGGCACTTCTGTTTAGTTCTCTGACAGAACTATATCTAGGGGTTACGCTAAGTATTTTGGGGTACATTGAAGCAAAATAAATTGTCTCCAAATCATCATTTTTTTCCAAGTTCATTTCTTCTTTTTATCCAATTGGTTTCCTGTCAAAATATTTGTGCTACGGAACTGGTGATGACTGGCAGCAGTGGGCAGTACTCGTGTACAGTATTGCTTTCTTGTAGGAGTTACAGAAAAACTGCCAGCAGATGATTTCCCAAGTAGGTTTCCATGCTTCAAGTTAACCCATGGTGATGAAATTGGTTCTTCAGTTCTCTGCTGCATCACTGGATGGACTATGTTATAAGCATCAGAGCTTTATACATAACAGAAATTTTTAGCATTGGGATGTTTTGCATCATTAAAGTTCATTGTTAATTACTTTTAAGCAGCAATGCTTATATATAACATTTTTGTTCTGTTCTCAAAGTATTACAATATTAATTGTACTGAATCATGAGGATCTCCCTCTAGACATCCATATTGCAACTCAACAGTTTGCTTTCAATCAGAGGTATCTAAGATAATAACTTGAGAAAGATTTAAATTGAAACTAATATATTTACACAATACTATAGGCACCATAAGACATCGAGCACAAAGTGCTGTTATCTGCCTCTGTTATCCCTTGCAGTTGTCTGTCAATTTTCTTTTCATTTGAGTTTCTTGTATATTATTCTATCATCTCAATCACTATTATCCCATCCAGGAATCTGATCATTTTTTTAAGATGTTAGTTTTCATCTACCTGTCAAGTTTGAAATCTTCAATAGAATCATATTACTCTGTCCCTTCAAATAGTCACTTCTTTTTGCATAGTATCACTCCGTCCTTCCTCTTAACTTTACACGATCACCCAAAGGACATCCAAGTCATTCTACTTCTTCAGTAGGTCTGAGCACTCAGCACCAGAAAAAGTGACATTTAATGTGCCAAGATTAATTTTGTCATAAATGGTACCATCAGGAGAAAAGCAGTTAATTCATAACTGACTTGAGTATTGATAGATTATCTTCCCAAATAGCAGGAAGTAAGCTGTCACTAAATGGGCTCATTGTTATGTCCACAAAAATAAGAGTATCACAAGCCAGAATAGAATAGAATCAGGTTTAATATCCTGGGCATATGTCATGCAATTTGTTATTTTGTGGCAGCAGTACATTGCAATATATAATAATATAAAAAAGTATAAATTACAATAAAAAATGTATTAAAATAAATAAATATGGATTGCAAAAGTAGAGCAAAAAATAGTAAGGTAGCGTACATGGGTTCATTGTCCACTCAGAAACATGATGATGGAGGGGAAGAAACTGTTTCTACAATGTTGAGTGTGTGTCTTAAGGCTCTTGTACCTCTTCCTTGACGGTAGAAATGGGAATTGGGCATGTCCTGGGTCATGGATGCCTCCATTTTGAGGCATTGCCTTTTGAAGATGTCCTTGATGCTGGGGAAGTTTTGACCATGATGGAGCTGGCGAGTGTAGAACCTTCTGCAGCTTTTTCTGATCCTGTGCATTGGCCTCTCCATACCAGATGGTGATGTAACTAGTTAGAATGCTCTCTGTAGTATGTCTGTAGAAATTTATAAGCACTTCTGGTGACATAGCAAGCCTCCTCAGACTCCTAATGAAATATAGCTCCTATTGTGCTTTCTTTGTAATTGCATCAATATGTTGGGCCCAGGATAGATCTTCAGAGATGTCAACACCCATGAACTTGAAGCTGCTCACTCTTTCCACTGCTGATCCCTCGATGAGGCCTGTTGTGCGTTACTTCAACTTTCCCTTCCGGAAGTCCACAATTAATTCCTAGGTCTTACTGACATTGAGTGCAAGGTTGTTGTGAAAGCTGAGTGGATGTTTAAAGAGTTTTCTTAATACTTCCCACTCTTAATTACAGATAGATGAACTATGTTTAATTAAATATGCTTGCCAACCAAGTAAAAAGTACTATTCCCCCTTTAAACAATGTAATTTATTTTTGCACAATTGCATCTTTGCTTCTACTTCCCAGAATGACAGAAATTAATTACTTTCAATCCATAATGCACTATTCCAAGGTTAAAGGCTAGTCCTCTGTGCCAGTCTTTGGATCAGAGGTTAGTGTCTGAATTGCAGGTCAATCTGTACCGTTTGTGCATTGCAGATTAGCCTCTGTCAATCTCCTTCTCCATTTCTTTATTCTCTCTGTGCTGACCAGTAAAAATTTAGTGGATCCTTCTGACATATTTTCTATGCTTAGTTCCTGTAGTTAGATCCTCTGCTTAAGAAGCAATATCCTGCAAATTATGAGACATTTAGAATACTGTCCTGGCAGCACAGGATTTATTGATTTTTGTCAGCAAACACTAATATGCTGACACAACATTGCAGATGCTGATATCAGCTTAAAATTCTGATATTTGGCATGTTTTGTATTCATTTGGATACTAACTTTAAGTGATTTTCACGTCTTAGCCTCTGTCCATTCTCCAGAGATGTTGCCATACTCTGTCAAAACATTTGCTGCAAAAACAATGTAACATTTGAATTGTCTTTTTAGAAGCTTAGCAGCATATTAGAAATACAGACCTTAAATTTGCATGGCAACTTTCAGGACTTTAAATGATGCAGGGATAGATATTTCAAAATCGGGGTTCCAGACTCAAATGAGGTTGTTAAAACTGGAAATGTAGGGAGAGGTTAGATTGTCTGTAATTTTGTTTGAAAAAAGATTATGGAAATTTAATTTAAAAGTGTAAAATTAAGGAACCTAAATGGGACAAATAGGAAGGGCCTATTCAACACAAGCCAATAATCAGGGATGGAGATTTAAAATAGTCTGTACAATGGGAGAAGTGGAAAATTCTTCCACACATATTGTGGTGAGAATCTGAAAGAGTGGAAGAGATAATAACCCATTTTTACACAGCTGTATGTGCAGGCGCTTAAGGAGAGTAAGTGAAATTAAATGTGGAGATTGCTCTGAATGGCTAACATAGACAAGAGGTACAGCCTCTTTGCATTCTTCTATGATTATTTCTTGATGGACTATGCCACTAAGAAAGATTTCTTTCTGTGCCCTACTGCCCTGGTCTCTACGCTGATTATAGATACTAATTAATTTTTAACTTCACCTGGCACCCGTGTTCCAAAGTTACCAGGCTACAACACCCATCCCTAGTGCAGCTCGCTCTGCAGTTCAAAAATCAGTGGACCATCCCAAGAAGTAGTCACAGATTATATATGCCAGCTGGATTTCTCCTTTTTCTATTTGTTTGAAGTCTTCTACATATTTAAATACAGAAAATGCTTGGAAAAAAACTCAGCAAGTTCTTCTTCTGTGGAAAGAGAACCAGTTACTCTTTCAGGTCCCAGGACTTTTCATCAGAACTGAGAATGAGAGAAAAAAAAATAGTCTAGGTGGCAAAAAGATGGGGATGAGCAATGGTTGTTAAAATTATACAGTCTGTGTCATGTTATATAGTTTGGCCTATTGGGCTATGCCCAGCAGGCCAGTCTCTACTAATAAAAGAAGTGAAAAAGGGTGGCAGATAAACATGGCCAGCTCTCATACAAACAGAAACAAAGAGTGAGTTTGAGAATTTGATCTGGAGTATTTTAGGCTGCAACAGATAGAGGATGAGGTGTTGTTCCTGGAGCTAGCGTTGAGACTAGTTGTAACAGTGTAGAGGCGAGAGGGGGAGTGGCATGATAAATTGAAGTAGCAGGGCAGCCAGAAGCTCGGGGTCACTTTGGTGGATTGACTGCAAGAGTCCACAAAGTGATTACCTAATCGGTATTTGGTTTCTTCGATGTAGAGGAGGCAACGTTGTGAACACTAAGTGCAGTATGTTAGAACAGAACAGATGCTTCTTCCATGTAAATAACTTCTTTGTTATTACATTCTTTTCTCTGCAGAGACCAAAATTGTCCTTACTTGTATGCTTTCCAGCTATTATATTGTGTTATATTGTTTAATTCCACAGATGTAGCTCTGCAGTGTCCTAACACCCTCCCCCGCCAAACTAGGATAAACTTGATCTAATTTCTCATCAAATTCTATGACATATATGATCTTTTTGCCACATTTTTGTTCCCTACATAAAGTATATCCCTGAATGCTATTCTCGTTACTTTTATCTGATTGTCAGTTTTCTGATATGCCTAAACAGACAGTAGCTCATTCACGTTCTCAAGTATCTGCACCCTCTTCCATTTCTTAGTGAATATGTTCTGGTTTTCTTACTCAAGGTGGTATTCTTCTAAAAGCTATTTGATTTGTCTAAGATCTTATTTCTAACCTTTTCCCCTAACTGCCTATCAGAAGTGATTTTTTTCTCTCAATAATGTGTCTAGCCTCATAACTTGAGGGTGGCAGATGTCTAGTGTATCTGTTTTTCATTGTGGAGGAGTGCACATTAGTAATACATGTAAGATTGTTGTTCTTATACCAACAACGTAGCCACTTACTTGTCCCCAAATTTAAATTTGGTAAATTCCACTCCATTCCCCCCAAAAATAGAAAATTGCCTCAAAACCTGCTTTATATCTTCTACCTTAGAATGTGGCCTCACTTCTCATACACAGGGCTTCAAACCACACTAGAAATGCACCCTGTTTACTCAATCTTGGTGTGGGTTACACTCTGTCTGCCTCATTGTACCTTTCAATCTTTTCTCAAGATGTACCATTGTAGCTCCAGTCAAATCAGATCAATGCCTTCAAGAAAAGTCATTATGATAAACATATTTGTCTGACTCCTTGTTAGAGAAAAGAATCAATCATTGCAAGGTCTCCATGGTAGACATACACTTTCATTCAAGTTATTGTTTCTTATTTTTGAACCTTTACTTTTCTGGGAAGTTATATTCAATTAGACAGTGTCTGATATTCATTTGCTGAATGATACTTCTAGATGGCTCCACCATTACCCCAATTTTTTTTTTTTGCTTCCATTGTCAACTCTAATCTTTACCGTTAGATTAGAATTCTACCTCTTTTACCTCTTTTAACAATTGCTTCTCTGCTTCTAATTATGCTGGTCTTCTCTACCAGTCTTTGAATCCTCACTTACTAGGTCATGTCACTTGGTTGAAAAGCTTATGTTATGTACTCACCCTAAAAAATGTCCTTGCTTGTCTGTCCCAGCATATTCTTGTTATCTAGGGGCACATCATTTACTTTGAATTTACTTATTTTATTCCCATTTTTCATTCTCATCCTACACTGTGTGCCTCATTAATGAACATCATGCAAACTACTGCACTCGTTCCAAAGTTTCCATTTTGGCTTTGTATCATGTGTGGGAATTTTTTATATTTCAACAAGGAGAAGGATATGAAAGGTAGTTGGACCAAGGAGGGTTGTACTGATTTTCTAGGGCACATTGATATCAACAGAACGAAGTGATGGAGGTTCTTAAAGAATATTGAATGAATGAGACTTCCGTCAGTCAGGATCGACCATGGGATGTTGTGTCCTAGCTTTCTAGATACCCAAGCCAGAGCAGTACAAAATGGAGAGCAAGCTGTTGCCTTTGTAGCAAGCTACCCCTCTACATGTGTCTGATGAATCCAAAGAAATGGCAGAGACTGAAACAGTTTGGCACCAGCTGCGCTGCAGAGGTTGCCAGTTAGTGTTGAACTCAGCTTAGGAGTGCCTTAGGGACTCTAACTCCAGATTTTCCCCTTGGGATTAATTCCCGAAGCCTTCCCCATGAGTGAGATAGATGCAAGGCAACAGAGGTTTGAGATCAGAGTTTTCCTTCTCCTAGGTGAGCTGCCAGCCACAGCTGACGAGCTGTATCTGCCCAAAGTGAGTGGTTTTAAGGCCCCAGTAGCCTGCCTTTGTCCCTTCTGTCAGTAGAAATAGTTGCACCAGGCTTCGTAGCTAAGCCACACGTGAAGGCCAGGAGCTGGACTCAGAGGCTATTTGAATTGGATGGCATTGGGAGCATTTAATAGGTAGTGGGAGCTTGTCTGCCCTACCACTCCCTGCTATAACAAGCCTTAGAAACCAGGAGAACATTTAGACATATCCCTAGGGCCTAATGGGATCTACCCCAGGTTATTGAAGGAAACAAGAGAGAGATTGCTGGAGCCTTGACAGAGAGCTTTATATCCTCTTTAGTCACAGGTGAGGCCCCAGTGGATACCCAATGACATTCCTAATTTCATTAAGGACAATAGACAGACACCAAGAAATTATAGGCTGGTCTGCCTTGGTAGACTAGTGGTAGGAAAGTTATTGGAAATAATTAGGGGAAGGATGTACACATATCTGTAAAAGCATAGAGTTGTACAGGATAACCAGCATGGCTTTGTGTGGGGGAGGTCATGTTTTACAACTAATTGAGTTGTTTGAGGAGGTGACAATGAGTTTAGAACATCCATGGACTTTAGTAAATCTTTCAACAAGGCACCTGAACTAAAAGTTTAAGGCACATGGAAAATTGCCCTCTAATCTAGGCAGCTTCCTGGTAAGTCTCCTCTGCACCCTTCTAAAGCTTCCACAAACTTCATATAATGAGGGAACACGAATTGAACACAATAATCCAAGTGTGGTCTAACCAGAGTTTTATAGAGCTGTAACATTGCCTCGTGGCTTTTAAACTCAAACCCCCAACTAATGAAGGCCAAAACACTAAATGCCATCTTAATCACTCTATAGCGGCAACTTTGAGGGGCCTATAGGTGAAGTCTACAAGAACCCTGTGTTGCTCCACACAGCTGTGAATCCTGTCAGTAACCTTGTACATTACCTTCAAGTCTGACCTTCCAAAGTGTTTTGTTTTACGTTTTTCTAGGTTGAATTCCATCTGTTACACTCAGCCCAGCTCAGCATCCTATCACTGTCCCGTTGTACCCCACAACACTACACTATCCACAACAACACCAACCTTCGTCTCATCTGCAAACTTACTAATTCACCTGTTTTCGTCCCTCGTAGATCTTTTATTAAAAAAAAAGTCATAAAGAGCAGAGGTTCTGGAACATACCCCAAAGGAACACCCTGAGGTCTTAAAACCTAACTCTGACTAGGCCTTTAGTTGTTCCTTTAGTTGGTCCTATCCTTTCTTTAGTTGTTTGGCATCAAGTGTTTTGAATTAGTATTTCTAAGATGCATCTTGTCACTGTAACAATCCTGTTTAAGATCAAGGCTGGCTTCTTTTGTTGTAACTAACCAAAGAAGGGCTTTCCCCCATTGAATACAATTATGTTCATGGTGGTTGTTGCTAGACTTAGTTAAATACAGCTTTGTGGTTGTGGCTTCTCGTCTCCTCTACTATTCATCTTTTTTTTGCGCCAATGCTTTGATCTAATCATTGAAGGATTTAAACGGAGTGTTGAGAAGCAGTTTATTGGGTGCTACTGGAATCTACTAATAATGTCTATTTCCATTACCTCACTGACACCTGGGAAGAATTTGATGGAATGTTAGTTGAACAATTTAATCTTAAAGCAACTTAAAAAAAATTATATACTTGCAGTAATTGTTTGAATTGAATAAGATTGAGCAAATGCAGATGCAATAATTAAAAGTGGTGGAAGATTTTTGCGGATCATGATGTATTCAAATTTATTCTGATGCTAGTTAAAACTGTTTTTTCCCCTAATGGAAATAGATTTTTCTTGATTTGCTTTGTTACCATTGATCAATACTTGGTATTTGTAACTCTCTATTCTGGGCTTGCTCTCTTCAGTGCTATTGGAAGAATACCATGAAATTCATGAGACGCTTCCTTCCACCCTTCAAATCAGTATTATTTATTTCAATATGTAATTTGGAGTCATCTATAGTGCTTTATGCAGCAGCATTAATTTAAATAAATCAACCTAGAGCATAATATTACCATGATTGTAAAAACTAATACTGGTAAATATATTCATCAATATTTGCATATACTGGGGGCTTGAAGCAATCATTATCATGCAGTGCATTATTAATGAAAGCAATCAGCAGATACATTGGAAGTAATGGTATACTCAAATGCAGCATAGTAAAAATATTAGTCTTGAACATGATTTACAGTGCTCTTTCACTGTGCCCTAAAAACAAAGGCTATGTTACTGGATTGTAGTTGATGGAGCAACTTTAACCCCTTAGGTTGCTGAGTTTGGATTGTATTGGAAATTAAAAAATGAAATAGTCAGAAGTCCTTCATCTAAATTGCATTTAGCAGACAGTTATGGAGGTAGGTAATTAACCCAATTTTCGTTTTTACACATTTCAGGGAGATTTAGTGACCATTCCCACTTTAACTCGGCCATTGGAAAAGGATAATGATATGGCCAGGTTGAAAAGGCAGGTGCATTTCTAGCATTACTCATGGGCAAAAAAGAACGAGAGCTTATTAGCATAGTCTTCTCCACCCGTCACGATCTTCTCCCCTTTTCCCTGACCGCATCCACTCTCCACCAACAGCTAACATTTCCTCCAATCACTCTCTTCCTTCCTCCTCTTAGCAGTTGTAGCCTGGTGCTATAGACACAGTTTGGCCTGCCAACTTCTCAATCTGGCTGGCTGCAGCCAAGAAATATTCTCCAGAAGGAAGCTCTAGTCCTGTTGTTAAATTTGGCTAGATCTGAGGACAATCAGTTCTTCTGGATTTCCTTATTACAACTCGACTTCTCCCTCAGATGACAGAGCCTAAAGTTTTAGAAAAGCACCTATGCCATTTTGAGGAATTATTTAATTTTTCCTGATATTCACTATTTATTTTTTTAATTAATACCTCTGTAAAGACATTCTGCTACCAACCAGTATATTATTTTTCCTTTGTTGCAACCCTTGGATAGAAAGACATCGTCATGGGACCAGTCAATAGAGATGAGATATTGCTGGAGAATAAAGCACTTATTAGTGTTTAAAATTGGTTTATTATGTTGGAAGGAGTGGAACAATGCTTGTAAAGATTTGAGGAACTAAATGACAATTGATCTGAGATTCAAAGGCTGGAGAAGAAAAATCACAAATGTGGAAAGTTATTAGCAGGATATAGGGTATCAGTATTGGTTTAATATTATCTCATTTACTACAATACAGTAAAAAAGACTTGTCTTGCATACTATTTATACAGATCAGATCATTATGCAGTGCACTAAGTTAGAATAAGATAAGACAATAGCAATGCAGAGCTACTGTGAGTGCAGTGCAAGTAACTGATAAAGTGAAAAAATCATAATGAGGTAGATTGTGAGGCCAAGAGTCTATCTTATCAGACTCTAGAATGGACCTCTTGAACAATAAAAGTTGTTATTGTTGTCTTTGAGTTCTGTTGCATGTGCTTTCAGACTTTTGTATCTTCTGCCTGATGGGTAAGGGGAGAAGACGGATGTACTGGGATGGGGTTCGACCTTTGAATATGCTGGCAGTCTTACTGGGCCAGGGAGGAGTATAGACAGAATCCATCGAGAAGCGACCAGTTCCTATGAAGTGCTGAGCTGTGCCCACAACTCTCTGCACTTTATCGTGGTCATGTGCGGAGCAGTTACCATGACAAGCTATTCTATCCAGTTAGAATGCTTTCTATTGTGTATTGATAGTAATTGGTAAAACTTTGGGAATATGTCAAATTTCTTTGGTGTCCTGAGGAAGTGGAAGCATTGGGTGGTTTCCTTGGCCATGGCATCAATGTTGTTGGACCAGGACAGGCTACCAGTGATGTTCACTCTTCGGAACTTGAAGCTCTCAGCCCTCCCACCCTCAGCACTAATGTAGACAGGATCATGTGCACCTCCCCCCCCCCGCTCTTTTGTTTTGCTCAAATTGAGGAAAAGCTTGTTGTCATAACACCATGTCACTAATCTCTCTTTCTTTTACCTGTACACCAACTTGTCGTTTTTTGAGATATGGCTCACTACAAACTTGTGATAGTGTGAGAACAGAATCTGGCCATGCAGTTCATGACTGTACAGGGAGTAGAGTAGGAGGCTGAGGACACAATCTTGTGGGGCACCAGTGTTTAGAATAATCATGGCAGAGATGTTACTCCCTATCCTTGCTGATTGCATTCTGTTGATCAGAGAGAAGCATTAACTCCCAGGGTCCAGAGTTTTGTGATAAGTTTGCTTACAATAATGGTATTGAACGCAGAACAATAATCAGTAAACAACAGTCTGACATAGAGTAGGTGTCTATAGAGTAGGTAGATGCTCCAGAAGTAAGTACAGGGCCAGGGAGATGGCATCCGCCATGGATCTATTTCAGCAGCAGGCAAATTACAGTAGATTGAGGTTCTCCAAAAAACTGAAGTTAATACTTATTAAGACCAGCTTCTCAAAGCACTGCATGATAGTAGAAGTTAGAGCCACTGGGTGGTGGTCATTAAAGCATGGTAGAGTGCTTATGGCTGCTTTATAAGAGGGAGAATTTGTTGACAGAAATAATCAAAGGTGGTTGAATACAGCATTTATCATAATTTATCTCGCAAGGGTGCAAGGAAAAAAAGTGGGATCATCATGAATTTATAGCAACAAGCAAAAAAAAAGAGGCCGGTCTCCCTGATGATGTGGATCAGAGATTGAAGGATGATAATTTGGAAAAGCATTTTCTAGTAAAGTGGACAAAGTTGCCTGCAGAGGTTCGAAGTAAATTGTAGAGGAAGGGACAAAGCCATCTGTATGTATGGTGTCCACCATGTCGACTGGTGCAAATTGCCAACATATCAAACTGAAGAACTTGGGAAGGCCACCTGGACCATTGTACCCATTAAATACTCACATAAATTGTCCGCTCCATCACCTATCAGATCATTTGTTGCCAACCAGTTGGGTAATCACCTGAAAAGCCCCAAAATAGAGAAACAATCTTCCTCTATAATCCTGAACAAGTTCATACAAATTCTAGGAAATGCTAGTGTTTGGGCGACATGTAAGCCTAATTTCAAATATTCCTTTGGTTATGCTAGACGGAGATTCCTTATGTGTTTGTAGTTAGCCTGTACTCATTGTAAATATGGGATAACACAAGAATTCTGTAAAGGGACTTTTCATCTCATCTAGTTTTGACTTAACTGCAATCAGCCATGACTTTATTCAATGGTGGAGTAGAGTCATTATACTGCTGCCCAGCGTTTAAATTTTAGGTTGAATTCGCCACTGACAATCTGGTTCACATTGTAAGTTAACGCAGATGGAATTGAATGCATCGAAATTGTATTTTCTGATTAAATGCCTACACAAAATAAATACTCATACAGTTAGTGGCTCATAGAACCTAATCACTGAGCCCTTTATACTACATATCAATGTAATGGCTCCGGTCAGAATATTTTCCATTAGCTCTGCATTATCCATGTGAAGAGATCTAAACTGGACATGATGTTCTAACCAAGGTCTTTATATAAAGACAGTGTTTCTAGTTAAATATATCTCCTGCTGATGCATCATAATGTTATACTTGGTTTTCCAGTGGCCCTATGATAATGATTGTGAGCCTTCAAATATGCATGCACTGCAGCACCCAGTCCTTCTGCTGCTCAGCAGTTTAGGGCATTTTACCTTTTAATTTCTGGGAAATTGAGGATGGAGGAAACAATTAAAGGATGCTCTAATCTTAACCAACTCATCCCTCAGGGGCCTAGATGGTGATCACCCGAAATAGAGCACTTGTGTTGGTATTGAGAACCTCAAGTCTTTTCTTAGGAGCATATCAAAACCAGCATAGCTTGGAAAACACCTGTTCCACCAAATGTACTGGTCTTCCAGTCAAACATATCCTTACCCACCTTTGACAGAGTCCTTGCAGCTTATATTACCCTTATCAGCCTCCTCAAAATGCAAAGAACTGGATGGGCATCAAGCATTTCCTAACCCTTGGGGTTATCCAGAAGCTGAAGTCTTCTCAAGTTTTGTAACACTCTCATCCTGTTCACCTAAAATGCATGAAGAACCCAGACATGCTTCTACACAAGTATAAACTTAACAACTCTAGAACTTCTGCTGGATCTGCACAAGTCAGTTTTATTTTGCCAATGGCTTTGTGCTTGTTGTCTGAACATCTTTGAAAATCTAGCTACAGTACACCATCATAACTAAATTGACCGATCTGGTAATGTGCCTAAGATGATGAAGATACCAGCTTGATAATACAATCTTTTCCAGAAGCTGATGAAATTTTCTAATCACTCAGTTTCTTTAAAATCATTGCAGAATAAAACCCCAAGCAACCAGAAATCTGCTGCAATTGAAATTTTGTAGCAGTAACTGAGAATGTAGTTTTCTGATCCACCACTGTTCATAAGTGTAAGCGTGAGCAGCTTGCAAGGAGCAGACTCCATTTTTTTAATACTCTTGGGCAGATTTCATCAGAAGATGAAATCTGTAATCTGAGATATGTGTTGTTCTCTGTATGAAGATAGGTAATTAAATGTTCAGGATGGCTTTTATTGACAAAGAAGTGCAAATAAATTGCTGCTTCCCTGGGAAAGTTTCTTGGGTGGACAAGGATAGGTGTTGAATGGCCTCTCATTGATTGCATGGAGAAGTGCTTTCAGAAGCAACTGATGATAGAATTGGAAAAGCAAATCGGGGTCTTGTGAAGGGAAGGGTTCTTTCTGGAAGCTCAATGGAGAGAAGAGAATAGATGTGATTAGGATAGATTTCCATTGAAGGTAGCAGAGTTGTGGTGGATGACCATGAGGACCTACCTCTCATTTTTATACCTGCCCAACCTGTCGCTCATCAACCAGAGTTAATGGATTCTTTACTTTCAGAACAACATTTGCCACATGTATTCCAGAGAATTTATTTCTGGCTTCTGAAATCTCATAATGTAGTTCAAATATCACTCTGCAAAATTATACAGTGTACTCCAAGGTTGAAGTAGGTCTGGTGCTCAGAACTAATACAGTTTTTGTATTTTGCTCTATTTATTCATTGTGTAACTTAGAGTAATTTTTACATCTTGTGCTGTGCTACTGCTGCAAAATAATAAATTTCACAACATATGTCTGTGGTAATAAGCCAGATTCTGAATTTGATTCAAATTGGCTTCATCAGAACCTTGTCATGTTGCAGTTTAATCACCACCTCTTTGTAGACAAATTTGCTAGAGATAAAATATTAACATTCCATTACTGGTTTTAAACCTCTTTTGTACTTGTTCATAATATTTGAAAGATGTATGTGGATCCCAAAGTCACTTTGGATCTCCACTGCTTCTGGCTTTTCTCCTAAATCATCTGAATTAGGTGATATCATTTATGATTTCCCTTATGACTGCATTCATTTACCAGAATTTTACATATATTGCTGAATCCGTGATTTCTTTTGTAACTTTTTAAAATCTCAGAGTCATAGAGAAATACAGCATGGTAAGAAACTCTTTGGCCTAACTGGGTCATGCCAACCACAGCATCCTACTTCTAGTCCCAGTTGCCCACATTTTGGTCATTACCCTGCAAATCCTTCTCCTCAATGCATCTATCCAAATACTTCTTCAATGTGCAGTTGTACTTACCTCAAACACTTCCCTGGTATCTCATTTCAGGTACTCAGCACCCTATAAGCAAATATGTTATTTCTTAGAGTTCTTTTAAATCTCGCTGCTCTTATCTTGTATCTGTGCACTCTAGCGTTGGACTCGCTTATCTAATGTTCCCGCTAAGCTGCGTGGCCACCCCATCACTAAAATGCTCTCATGCACATAGCATTGGTTGCCACACAGCTAGAACTACTTTTATATAATGCTAATATAATTTTGAAATTTATGTTAGTACAATTGTGAAATGCCCAATAAACATGAGTTAATGAATAAAATCCATAAATGTTCCGATTAATAAACGTACAACTTTTTCTTTGAAATTTTTTAGAGCTTCAATGTATTTACATTGTCATTGTTTCAAGTTACAAATTGTAACAATAAATGCAGAATGGAAGCTGGTAGTTCATTATTAAAAAACCATGAAATGTGAAAGATTTTCTTTGTTATGCTTTATTTCGTTATACGCTTCAATAAATAAAGAAAATCAAAAGTATGTGATTTTTCAATTTTCATTCCAAGTATTCATAGTATGTATTACAAAAAATAAAACATTCAAAGTGCTGTGCAAATTTCCAGGCCGTGTAAACATTTCCTGCTCAGAGCAATAGTTGGTCCATTCAGCTATATAAAAAATTACAGGAACCCTTGTCCCTACCTTAGAGAACAGACTATGACTGTCCACCTTATCCATATCCCACTTGTCTTATTTCCCATTGAAATTTGGTATAGGAGAATGAGGGGTGTCCTCATAGGGCATAGGATTCTATCCAATTCATGTGCGTCAAAGGCTTTCTGAAAATTCAAGTAAACAACATTCACAGTCTCTCCTTTTGTCTATCTTGCCTGTTATTTCCTCAAAGAATTCCAACAGATGTGTCAGGCAAGAATTCCCTTTTAGGAAACCATGCTGACTTTGGCCTCTTTTATAATGTGCCTCCAAATGCACTGAACCTTATCCTTAACAATTGACTCCAACATCTTCTCAGCACTGAGGTCAGATTAACTGGCCTATAATTTCCTATCTTCTGCCTCACTCCCTTCTTGAAAAGTGGAGTGACATTTGCAATTTTCCAGTCTTCCTGAACCTCTTGAAAGATCATTACTAATGTCTCCACAATCTCTTCAGCCAACCTCTTTCAGAACCCTGAGGTGTAGTCCATCTGGTCCAGTTGACATATCTACCTTCAGATCTTTTAGCTTCCCAAACACCTTCTCCTTAGTAATAGCAATCACATTCTCTTCTGCCCCTGAAGCTCTCATATTTCTGGCTTACTACCATTGTTGTGCAAAATGTGTATTAAATTTGTCTGCCATGTCCTTGTCCCCCATAATACCATAGATATAGGGGTAGATTTTAGTTCATTTGGCTCATCAAGTCTATGCCAATATTTCATCATGTCTGATCCAATTTTCCTCTCTGCCCTAACACCTTGCCTTGTCCCAATATCCCTTCATGCATTGACCAATCAAGAATCCACTGTATCAACCTCTGTCTTAAATATACATAAAAACAGCCTCCACAGGTGCCTGTGGCAAAGTATTCCATGATTTCACCACCCTCTGGCTAAAAAAATTGCTCCTCTTCTAAAGGATGCCCCTCTATTTTGAGGCTGTGTCCTCTGGTCTTTGACTCTCCCATCATAGGAAACACCCTCTCCACATTTGCTAATTTAAGGCCTTTCACTATTCAATAGATTTCAGTGAGGTCATTCCTCATTTTTCTGAATTCTGGTGTGTACAGGCACAGTGCCATCAAACGCTCTTCAGATAACAAGCCATTCAATCTTGGTATCATCT
Organism: Hypanus sabinus; assembly: GCF_030144855.1. NCBI lineage: Eukaryota > Metazoa > Chordata > Chondrichthyes > Myliobatiformes > Dasyatidae > Hypanus > Hypanus sabinus. The sequence continues at coordinate 45,603,089 of NC_082708.1, read as the reverse complement.
CTGTGAACCTTCCTTAAACTCTCTCCAGTTTCAGCACATCCTTTCTAAGATAAGGGGCCCAAAACTGCTCACAATACTCCAAGTGAGGCCTCACCAGTGCTTTATAAAAACTCAGCATTACATCCTTGCTTTGAGATCTGAGTCCTCCTGAACTGAATACTAACATTGCATTTGCCTTCCTTACCACAGACTCAACCTGCAAAATAACCTTCAGGGAATCCTACGCAAGCACTCCTGTCCCTTTGCACCTCAGATTTTCATATTTTCTCTCTATTTAGAAAATAGTGAACCTTTTAATTTCTGTTATGAAAGTACATGACCATACACTTCCTGACACTGTATTCCACCTGCCATTTCTTTGCCCATTCTCCTAATCTGTCCAAGTCCTTCTGTAGCCTCTCTACTTCCTGAAAACTCTCTGCCCTTCCATCTATTTTCATATCGTCTCCATACTTTGCAACAAAGCCATCAATTCTATCATCCAAATCATTGACATATAACGTAAAAAGAATCAGTCCCAACACAAACCCCTGTGGAACACCACTGTCACTGGCAGCCAACCAGAAGAGGTTCCCTTCATTCCCACTCTTTGTCTTCTGCCAATCAACCACTGCTTTATCCATGCTAGAATCTTTACTGTATACCATGGGTTCATAGCTTGTTAAGTAGCCTCATGTGTGGCACCTTGTCAAAGGCCTTCTGAAAATACAAGTACACACTGTAAACTGACTCTCCTTTATCTATTCTGCATGTTGTTTCTTCAAAGAATTCCAACAGATTTGTCAGGCAAGAATTTCCCTTGAGGAAACCATGCTGACTACAGTCTATTTTATCAGATGCCTCCAAGTACCTTGAGACCTCATCCTTAACAATTGACTGCAGCATCTTTTCAACACCGAGGTCAGACTAACTGGCCTATAGTTTCCTATCTTCTGCCTCTCTCCCTTCTTGAAGAGTGCAGTGACATTTGCAATTTTCCAGTCTTCTGGAACCATTCCAGAATCTAGTGATTCTTGTAAGGTCATTACTAATGTCTCCACAATCTCTTCAGCCACTTCCTTCAGAATCGTGGAGTGAACACCATTTGATCCAGGTGATTAATCTACCTTCAGACCTTACAGTTTCCCAAGAACCTTCTCTTTACAAATGGTAACTTCACATACTTAATGATGCCTGACACCTGGAACTTCCACCATTCTGCTTGTCTTTCACAGTAAAGACTGATGCAGTTCATTTGCCATTTCATTGTCCCCTATTACTACCTCTCCAGCATTGTTTTCCAGCAGTCCGAGATCCACTCTTGCCTTTCTTTTACACTTTGCATATCTGAAGAAACATTTGGTATCCTCTTTAATATTATTGGCTAGCATACCTTCATATTGCACCTTTTCTCTCCTTATGGCTTTTAAAAGCTCCCCAATCCTCTAACTTCCCACTAATTTTTATTCTATTATATTCCCTCTCTTTGGCCTCTATGTTGGCTTCGACTTCTCTTGTTAGCCATGGTTGTGTCATCCTTTCTTCAGAAAAGATATTCCTCTTTGGGATATATATATTCTCTGTCTTCTGAATTGCTTCCAGAAATTACAGCCATTGCTGTTTTGCCGTCAATCCTTGCTTGTCTTCTTTTCCAATCAATTATGGCCAACTCCTCTCTCATTCTTCTGTAATTCACTTTACTCCACTGTAATAGTGATACAAGTGACTTTAGTTTCTCCTTCTCAAATATCAGGGTGAATTGGATCATATTATGATCGCTTGTCCCTAAGGGTTCTTTTACCTTCAGGTCTCCAATCAATTCTGGTTCATTGCACAACACCAAATCCAGAATAGCTGATCCCCTAGTGGGTTCAACCATGAACTGCTCTAAAAAGCTATCTCAAGGGCATTCTACAAATTCCATCTCTTAGGATCCAGCATCAACCTGATTTTCCCAGTCTACTGAAATTTATTTTGAAGTCCCCCATGACTATTATAATATTGCCATGTTTACATGCATTTTCTATCTCCCGATACACTTTGTGTTTGTTACACATATCCTCGCCTCCTCGAGTCCCACCCAGCCCTACCAATCTAGTTTAAACCCTTTTTGGTGTCAAAAGCATGCTCCTTGGTGGGACCACTAGGATGCTGGTCCCCTTCCAGTTCAAGTGCAACCTGGCCTCCTTGTAGAAGTTGCTTTTACCCCAGAGGAGATCCCAATGATCCAAGAACCTGAATCTCTGATCCCTGCGCCAGCACTTCAGTCACACATTTATCTGACCTACTGTCTGTTCCTGGATTCACTAGCTCATGGTACCAAGAGTAATCCAAAGATCATTTCCCTCGAGGACCTGTGTTTTAATTTCTTACCTAACTCCATATATTCATTCTGCAGGACCTCATCCCTTGTTCTACCTATATTGTTTGTACCAACGCGTGCAATGACCTCTGGCTGTTCACCTTGTGCCTTTAGAAATTTCTGCAGCTGGTCGGAGACGTTCTTTCACTGGCACTCAGGAAGCAACGCATCATCCTGGCATCTTTTCTACATTCTACATTGGTTAGAATATCTAATCTTTGTCATTGGCACTTGGATACACAGCTTTCTACTCCATCAAAATAACTTATAAATATGGTGATCTTAATATAACTTTGCATCACCAATCACAGCCTGCCCATTTGAGTGGTTACATAATATCCTTAATCTGTCCTTGACCATTCAGCTGATTTTCTAGTCAAGTCAATAGCTACCAGTAAGAAAGAACATGCTAGTAATGCTTACTAGATCCCGGAAGAACTTTCAAAGCCAAGATTGGACTCATAAGCTACTTGAGAGCTCATAAATAGATCAACAGAATGAAGATCATCACCCTCGACCTCGAGGGATAGCCATGACGACCAGATCCTGCAGAAACTGAGGAGAGAGAACTAGAGTTGGCAATTCAGGCCAAGGATCTTTCATCCATATCACAAACTCCTGATGCTGACCCAAAATGCTGACAGTTCCTTTTCTTGCACAGACGCGGTTAGATCTGTTGAGTTCCTGCTTGTAGCCTCTTGCTGGACAGAGACCATTATCATAGATTTGTGTTGGATTGCATATGAATAGTAATGTGAATGCAAACTCCATTTCATGTAGAATGCAACACTGAGGGAGAGAATTGAGCCCTTCCCCAATTGCCATCTACAGCAGCCCACCCTGAAAGGAACTCAACCACCCATTAAAGCAAGACATGTGAATTGAAGGTGAACAAAGAGGTGTTCTTGCATGAAGGATTTTATAAGTGCTTATCTCAACTTAGTGAGAGGTATATAGCAAATCTCCTTTGACCGTGGCTATAATTATTGGTTTTTGTGAATGATACTTATCCATGATGTGTGCTTGGATCCAAATCTGCATCCTCCACCACATTGATACATTTTGACAAATCTTATTGAATTTTTTGAAGAGGTTACGAGGAAAGTTGACGAGGGAAAAGCAGTGGATGCTGTCTATATGGACTTCAGTAAGGCCTTTGACAAGGTTCCGCACGGAAGGTTAGTTAGGAAGGTTCAATCATTAGGTATTAATATTGAAGTAGTAAAATGGATTCAACAGTGACTGGATTAGAGATGCCAGAGAGTAGTGGTGGATAACTGTTTGTCAGGTTGGAGGCCGGTGACTAGTGGTGTGCCTCAGGGATCTGTACTGGGTCCAATGTTGTTTGTCATATACATTAATGATCTGGATGATGGAGTGGTAAATTGGATTAGTAAGTATGCAGATGATACTAAGGTAGGTGGCGTTGTGGATAATGAAGTAGGTTTTCAAAGCTTGCAGAGAGATTTAGGCCAGTTAGAAGAGTGGGCTGAATGATGGCAGATGGAGTTTAATGCTGATAAGTGTGAGGTGCTACATTTTGGTAGGAATAATCAAAATAGGACATATGTGGTAAATGGTAGGGTATTGAAGAATGCAGTAGAACAGAGTATATAACCATATAACCATATAACAATCACAGCACGGAAACAGGCCATCTTGGCCCTCCTAGTCCGTGCTGAACCCTTAATCTCACCTAGTCCCACCTACCCGCACTCAGCCCATAACCCTCCACTCCTTTCCTGTCCATATACCTATCCAATTTTACCTTAAATGACACAACTGAACTGGCCTCTACTACTTCTACAGGAAGCTCATTCCACACAGCTATCACTCTTTGAGTAAAGAAATACCCCCTCGTGTTTCCCTTAAACTTCTGCCCCCTAACTCTCAAATCATGTCCTCTACTTTGAATCTCCCCTACTCTCAATGGAAACAGCCTGTTCACGTCAACTCTATCTATCCCTCTCAAAATTTTAGATACCTCGATCAAATCCCCCCTCAACCTTCTACGCTTCAATGAATAGAGACCTAACTTGTTCAACCTTTCTCTGTAACTTAATTGCTGAAACCCAGGTAACATCCTAGTAAATCGTCTCTGCACTCTCTCTAATTTATTGATATCTTTCCTATAATTCGGTGACCAGAACTGCACACAATATTCCAAATTTGGCCTTACCAATGCCTTGTACAACTTTAGCATTACATCCCAACTTCTGTACTCAATGCTTTGATTTATAAAGGCCAGCGTTCCAAAAGCCCTCTTCACCACCCTATCTACATGAGACTCCACTTTCAGGGAACTATGCACAGTTATTCCTAGATCTCTCTGTTCCACTGCATTCCTCAATGCCCTACCATTTACTCTGTATGTTCTATTTGGATTATTCCTGCCAAAATGTAGAACCTCACACTTCTCAGCATTAAACTCCATCTGCCAACGTTCAGCCCATTCTTCTAACCGGCATAAATCTCCCTGCAAGCTTTGAAAATCCACCTCATTATCCACAACACCTCCTACCTTAGTATCATTGGCATACTTACTAATCCAATTTACCACCCCATCATCCAGATCATTTATGTATATTACAAACAACATTGGGCCCAAAACAGATCCCTGAGGCACCCCGCTAGTCACCGGCCTCCATCTCGATAAACAATTATCCACCACTACTCTCTGGCATCTCCCATCTAGCCACTGTTGAATCCATTTTATTACTCCAGCATTAATACCTAACGACTGAACCTTCTTAACCAACCTTCCATGTGGAAGTCTAGGAATAGTGGGTGCATAGTTCCCTGAAGGTGGAATCTCATGTGGATAAGGTGGTGAAGAAAGCTTTTGGTGTACTGGCCTTTATAAATAAAAGCATTGAGTATAGGAGTTGGGATGTACTCTTAAAATTGTACAAGGCATTGGTGAGGCCAAATTTGGAGTATTGTGTACAGTTTTGATCACTGAATTATAGGAAAGATGCCAACAAAATAGAGAGAGTGCAGAGAAGATTTACTAGAATGTTACCTGGGTTTCCGCACTTAAGTTACAGGGAAAGGTTGAACAAGTCAGGTCTTTATTCTTTGGAGCATAGAAGGTTGAGGGGGGACTTGATAGAGGTATTTAAAATTATGAGGGGGATAGATAGAGTTGATGTGGATAGGCTTTTTCCACTGAGAGTAGGGAAGATTCAAACAAGAGGACAAGAGTTGAGAGTTAAGGGGCAAAAGTTTAGGGGTAACACGAGGGGGAATTTCTTTACACAAAAAGTGGTAGCTGTGTGGAGCGAGCTTCCAGTAGAAGTGGTAGAAGCAGGTTCGGTATTGACATTTAAAGTAAAATTGGATAGGTATGTGGACAGGAAAGGAATGGAGGGTTATGGGCTGAGTATGGGTCAGTGGGACTAGGTGAGAGCAAACGTTCGGCATGGACCAGATGGGCCAAGATGGCCTGTTTCCGTGTTGTAATTGTTATATGGTTATACGGCATCAGCAACTCCCAAGAATAATGAATGACTACTACTGGCAACAAAATCTCAAGTTCAAGTTCAAGTTTAATTTCAGTTTTATTGTCATCCAACTGTATTCATGTATATCGCCAAAAGAAACAATGTTCCTCCAGACCAAGGTGTACTACACAGTACATATCACTCACACCTAACATACAAAGTAATATTACCACAATTAAATTAATAAATAAGGTGCATTTAAGTTTAAAAAGTAAACCATAAAAGGCTACTGGTGTTTCATGTGTATCAGACCTGGGTGGTGGCAGGGAGTTCAGAAGTCTCATGGTCTGGGAGAAGAAGCTGTTAATAACCCCAACAGTTCTTGTCCTAATGCTGCGGTGCCTCCTGCCTGATGGTAGGGGTCAAACAGATTGTTGGACAGTTGAGAGCGATCACTGATAATGTTAAGGGCTCTGCGTATGCAACACTCCTGAGGAATATCTCAAATTGATGGAGGAAAGACCTCGATGATCCTTTCAGCTGTCTTTGCAGTCAGATGCCTTGCAATTCCTGTACCAGATGGTGATGCAGCTGGTCGGGACACTCCTGTAAAAATTGTTTCGGATGGAGGGCGGGTGGAGCCTTTGCTCACCTCACACTCCTCAGGGAGTGGAGATGTTGTGGTGCTTTCTTGACTAGAAAAGACCGTCTGTGTTGTGCATTCCCAGAAACTTGGTGCTCCCAACTCCCTTCATGGTGGAGCTGTGTATGAGGAGTGGTCAGGCTGCACCTTCTAAAGTGCACAATCATCTCTTTGGTCTTGTCCATGTTGAGACCTGAGTTGTTGTGCTTGCACCATCCTTTCAGCCACTCTACACCCTCTCTGTACTCCATCTTGTTGTTGTTGACAAGGCCAACCACTGTTGTGTCATCAGTGAGTGAAGAGAAATACAAGAATTCGCATGACAGCCTGCACAATTTGGCCACCATAGTTCCCTTGATGACTCTACTTCATCTGTCTCTTAATGTTTCCTGATATCACTTTTCTTATTAGATTCTAGCACTTGTAGCCTTTATGTCCCTGTTTCTTTCTGTCCAGCCTCTGTCTCCATCTCCCACCTCTCCCTGTCCCCTATCTCCAACTTTGGTTCAGCCATCTCTTTTATTACTTTTCTGCTTCCACCTATCACCTAACTACCTCCACCCCTCTTCCCCCCACCAGCTCTTTCTTTCCTTCACCCCTCCTTTGTCCACCAATTACCTACTAGCCCCTGTTTCTCTCTTCCCCCCTCATCTTTATGCAGGACTTCTTCCGTCTACATTCTGGTTCTGATGCAGGGTCTCAGCCAGAAAGGCTGATAGTTCCTTTACTTGCACAGATGCTGTTAGATCTGCTAAGATCCTGCAGCAATTTCTTTTTTCGCCTGTAGCTACTGGCTGGACAAAGCAATTAATATTGATGAAGCTGCTTTATGGTTGGATTGCATATGAATAGTAATGTGAATGCAAACTCCATTTCATGTAGAATGCAACACTGAGGGAGAGAATTGAGCCCTTCCCCAATTGCCATCTACAGCAGCCCATCCTGAAAGGAACTCAACCACCCATTAAAGCAAGACATGTGAATTGAAGGTGAACAAAGAGGTGTTCTTGCATGAAGGATTTTATAAATGCTTATCTCAACTTAGTGAGAGGTGTGCAGCAAATCTCCTTTGACTGTGGCTATAATTATTGCTTTTTGTGAATGATGCTTATCCATGTTGTGTGTTTGGGTCCAAATCTGCACCCTCCACCACATTGATAACAGTATCAGCAATTCCCAAGAATAATGAATGACCAGTATTGGCAACAAAATCTCAAGTTCAAGTTTATTTTCATTCATCTGTATACATGTATATTGCTAAATGAACGAATGTTCCTCTGGACCAAGGTGCACCACACATTAGATAATACACACACCTAACATATAATGTAATATTACCACAATTAAATTAACAAATAATAAGGTGCATTTATAGCACAAGTTAAAAAGTAAATAGTATAAGGCTACTGATGCTTGATATGTGATAAGACCTGGGTGGTGGTAGGGAGTTCAGTAGTCTCAAGTTCTGGGGGAAGAAGCTGTTAACCCATCCTAACAGTTCTTATCCTAGTGCTGTGGTACCTCCTGCCTGGTGGTAGGGATCAAAGAGATTGTTGGATGGACGGGAGGGATCATTGACAATGCTAAGAGCCCTGGGTATGCAGTTCTCTGGAGAAATATCTCTAGTTGGTGGAAGAAAGACCCCAATGATGCTCTCAGAAGTCCTTGCAATCCTTTCTAGGGACTTACAGACAGATGCCTTTCAATTGCCATACCAGACGGTGATGTAGCTTGTCAGGACACTCTCAATGGTTCACTTCTAAAAATTGGTTAGGATGGAGGAAAGGAACACTCGCTCACCTCAATCTCCTCAGGAAGTGGAGGTGTAGCAGTGCTCTCCTTGACCAGATGAGATCGACTGCAGTGTGCACTCCCAGAAACTCCTAACTCCCTCTGTGGAGGAGCGGTTTATTTACCGTGAAGAGTGGTCAGCCTGCACCTTCCCAAAGTCCACAATCATCTCTCTAGTCTTGTCCACGTTGAGACTGAAGTTGTGCTTGCACCATTCTACCAGCTGCTCTACCTCCTCTCTGTACACCATCTCATCGTCTTTGTTGATGAGGCCAACCACTGTTGTGTCGTCAGTGAGCCTGATGATTCAGTTTGAACTGGATCGTGCATCAGCAGGGTGAACAGCAGTGGGCTGAGTACACAGCCCATGGTGGGTGCCAGTGCTTAGCCTGATGGAGCTGATGATGTTGCTGTCAACTCTGACTGTGGCCTTCCTGTCAGAAAGTTCAAGATTCTCTTATAGCGAGAGGTGTTGAGACCCAACAAGAACAGTTTGCCCACCAGCTTCTGAGGGATAATCATTTTAAACGCTGAGCTGAATACAATAAACAGCACCCTGGTGTATGAGGCACCATTTTTCAGATGGGACAGGGCAGAGTAAAGTGCAGAGGCTCTGGGATCATCTGGACTGACTTGAATGATAAGCAAACTGGAAAAGGTCCAATGTAGTAGGAAGATGGGATTTAATATGATCCATAACCAGCCACTCAAAGCACTTCATTATTGCTGAGGTCAGTGCTACTGTGCGGTAGTCATTGAGGCAGATTACTGTCACCCTCTTGGGCACCAGGACGATGCTGGCTGCCTTAAAGCCTGCGGGGACAGTGGACTCCAGAGTAATTGACTACCAAACCAAATTTAATTAACATGTTAAGCCAATAGAAAACGGGAAAAACAAACATAAAATTAAGGAACCATTGAACATCAAAGACCAGAGCTCTCATGCAATTAATTGATGCATGACATGGGTAATTCCGACTCAAATCAGGATGACTTGATGTTGAAATTGCTTTAAATCCCCTACATATTGAAAAGAGCTCTTTATGCTTATGTTGCAACCTTGTCAGCACCACAAATGGCAGAGTAGTTCCCTGTTGAGGTAGGCAGATGGTTACTCTGAGAAAAAATATGCCCCTTTTGTAGTGCTTTTGTCTGTTCCCAATGCCTGGAGCTCAGATTCTCAAAACCATCCTGAGTGTTCCTTCCATTGAACTGTCATGAGTCAGAGATTCCTCGATGGTTTTGCATTTCTTCAAGGAAATTTTTGAAATTTTTCCCCTTCTACCTATCTTCTATCCTTCTTTCTATGACAGAGGGGAGCATCTGTTTCACAAGTCTGGTATGCGAAAATAAACGATGTATCCTACCTGAGGTAGAAAGCTGAGTGTGCTTCAGGCTGCTGGGGGATTCTTTGCTTGTCCCTCTCTCGGAACCCACAAGACTGGAGTAGAAGGCAAATCAACTTTGATGATTGTTCTGAGGGACTGCCTGCAAAGGAGAAGGATTTCAAAAATCCATTGTGGTGTGAGTAAAGTGCACACAGCATGAGCTAGATTTTTTGACCCATGCCAAGCCAGCATTGCAGCAGAGCCCAGAAAAATCAAGTTTAAGAAGTACTCCTTCTTCGAACAAAAATCTATTTTGATTTAATAGGGTGAGTTGTGCTATCAAACAGGAAGTGCATGTGTTCAGCTGTTCTCAGGTAATCAGCTCCAGGACGTGCTGAGTGACAGATGCCAATGCATCTGTTGTTCCACTCCATCACTGGACTCCACGTGATGGAGTCCTGTCTCACTGGGTTTCCACTATTGTGCTGGGAAATCTTACTCTATGCCAGTTGTACGTGAGTGGTGATTGTGGACCTGGACGCAAGGAGTTGCCCACTTTCTTTAAAATCTTAATAGTATTTTCAAGTATTTCTGAAAATCAAAGAGCATTAAAAAAACCAAAAAAGAAACCTTTCTTGTCACATGGGATATCCTCACTGGCACCTCCTGATTATGAAGGGTTAACTTGTTTTGTGTTCCACATATGTGCTGCTGGGCAGGACCACAGGCTGTGAGTCAATTTTACCTCGATTCAGTCAATGCCATTCTATCGTGAATTAGACTGCCTGTGAAAAGCAATGTGACTCTTGTGTTCCTACTAAAGGTGAATGCTGCAAGCAGAATCCATTCATATCACTGTCCAGCTGTTTCTGTCTAATCTTGCATCAACTGCAATTAGTGCCGAAGAAATCAGAAAGTGGAAGTGAAACTGTGGTGAGCTGCCATAGATTGAGAGAGTGCTAAGGGTTTAGCAAAGGAACAAACTGTAAAACACCAATAGAAAAAAAACTTAATTAACTCACTAAGAAGTATTTAAATTGGACTGAGTCAATCTTTATCCTTTAGAATAGTGACCCTTAGTCAAAAATAAGATTTCAAGCATTATTAGAACACCATAATGATATTGAGAACATGGATTAAGTTACATGTAGACAACTCTTGGTTATTGAGTAATTTCACTAATACAAACGCTTTGGTTCTCAAAGGATGGGCTTGAAGCTGATGGTTGAATCTAAACCTGTCTTACAATTTGTTTCGGAAGGAGATAGAGCTTTGAAGAACTTCATAGAATTGTTACAACACGGATGGTCATTCATCCCATTGAGTCGATATTGGTATAGCAATCTATTCCATTGCATCCCCTGCTTGATGGGATATAGAATGTAGAACAAGCAGTACAGCACGGGAACAGGCTCTAGGTCCATGATGTCTCTACCGACCGCAATGCCAGTTTAAATTACTCCCGTATGTTCTGCATCTCTCCAGTCCCTGCCTGCCATGTGCCTGTCTGTATGCCTTTTAAATATTACCTTTGTGTCTGCTTCCACCACCTCCATGGCAGTGGATTCCAAATGCTTATCACTCTCTCTGCCTTGCAAATCTTTTAAAATTTCCCCCTCTCATTATGTCTATCTTCTCTAGTGTTTGACAATTCCATCCTGTGAAAAAGATTCTTATGATCTACCATATCTAAACCTCTCATAATTTTAAGTATACCTATCAGGTTGCCCCTCACCTTCTGATGCTCCTGAGTAAAACAATGAAAGATGTGCTGAATTTAATGTGAATATAATGTGGCAATGGCTTCAGTCGGGAAAGTTTATGAATTTGATAGTGCTAATGATGGCTGGGAGTTGTTTATTGAGTGGGTTGAACTATATTGTAACACAAACAATGTGGAGGAGCAAAAGAAAGCCCCTACACTTCTTTGCTTAATGGGTGCAAGGATGTACACTAACTTAGTAACCCCTTCAAAGTCAGCAAGCAAGATGTTTGACAAAATTGTTACAATTGTTCAAAATCACTTGGGCTCTAAACCGCTGGTAATAGCTGAGAGATTTAGATTTTACAAAGGGAATCAATCAAAAGATGAAAGCATTTCTGAATGCATTGCAGAACTGTGCAAACTTCCCCAGTACTGTGACTTTAGAGATGGACTTTCTGATGCATTACGGGACAGGCTTGTATGTGACATGCATTGTCAAGCTACTCTAACAAGGCTATTGGCAGAAAGAGACCTAACCTTAGAACAGGCATTGACCATTGAAATATTGTCAGAGTCTGTGGCAAAGAATGCAGCAGAACTACAGAAAAGGAGGTTAGAATGTGAAATGCACATGCCCCTGACTGATGCAAAAAACCGAAGATGTTATTGATGTTGCATATCCTCCCGTCTTGCAAATGATTGTTGGTTTAAAGCAAAAGGCTGCAGAAAGTGTCACAGACAGGTCCCATAGAGAGAGTGTGCAAGGCAGACAAAAAGCACAACCAAGTGAAAAGTCTCAAATACAAAGCTAAACAAATGCATAAAGTTACTGAATGTAAAACATACAGACAACATGGAGTCTGACAAAGGTGAACTGTCACGCCTAGAGCTGTATAGTATATCTGAAGCAGATCACATCATTTGGATCACAATAGGTGTGTCTGGTGTAAAACTGATAATGGAGCTGAATATAGGGTCAGCTTTGTTTCTAATTCCAGAGGCTGACTACAATAGACTGTTTCCTAAGATACAATTAAAGAAATCCTCAGTGATGCTAAAGACTTACGTAGGCAAAGGAGTGTCTCCCAAAGGCAAACTGAAAGTAAATGTGATGTATGGAGCACTTTTTGGACATAAATGGTTGAGAAAAACCCAACTAGACTGGCACTCGATCAAAGCTCTCAGTGTGGCATCAACAGGCAATTGCAGCCTAAATGGTAGCACTAACTAGAGGCTGTCACAGCTGCTTAATGCTAATCAGAAGGTGTTTGAGAAGGGAATAATAGATACACAGATTGAAGACTTGGCCAAAAAGTTCAAAATGCTCCCCCACAGGCACTATTAAACCTGTGGGAGTGGCAACGGGTACATATTGTCTTCACTGAACCATTCGTGGACTGCATGTTTCTGATTGCTGTGGATGCTCATTTGAAGTGGCCAGAGGTTATATCATTGGTCAACCATCTCAACAAAGACTGTCTCTGCCCCGAGAGCTATCTTTGACAGAAACGGCTTATCAGAACACATTGTGAGTGACAACGGACCACAATACACATCAAAAGAATTCCGACTGTTCATGAAGAAAAATGGCATCAGACATTTCAAGTCAGCGTCTCACTATCCAGCAACGAATGGGTTAGCAGAAAGCTTTATCCAAACCTTCAAGAAGTCCATTAAAGCGATGGACAAGGGGGACGTTTCTCTACAGCACAAGGCAACATATTGGCATATTGGAACTCTGTTCATGCATTAACAAATCAAACGCCTGCAATGCTGTTCATGAGCAGGAATCTGAGATCTCACATTGACCTCCTGAAACCAGATCTATGGAGGGAAGTACAGAATAAACAGATCAGCCAATTGCCAAGTGAAGCAGCAAGGAGTTTTGAGATTGGATAGGAAGCTTTAGCACATGATTATCGAGAGGACAAATAGACACCCAGTAGGAATGCTACAAGAACTAGAGCACTGATGTACACAGAGGATGTTGGAGATCAGACATGGAGACGTCATGTGGACCAGATACTGAATGCACAACCAAAGAACACATCTGAGTCACTATATCCAAAAAGGTGGACACGTTACAATCACTGGGCTTAACTCCCAGTGATGATGCCACTGACAGCAATGTGACATGAGAAACTGAGAGCATTGTTTTAGAAAACACGCCTACCAAACCCAGTGCCACTGCACAGGTCCAGAGGCACAATGGGAAACTTGTCATTGACAAGACTCCTGCCAAATCGGATGCCACTGCACAGGTCCAGAGGCACAGTCCTGAAAGAAGCACCACCCAAAAGACTGAATCTCAAAAATGTGGTTAGTTTTATTGTGAAAGTATGTTTATTTGGAATATGGGTTGATGAAAGGGAAATTGAATGTTTTGTGCATTTACAGGCTCAAAAACTGTAACTTGCCCCATGCAGTAAGGTTGAATAACACCTGCACCCACTGACACACTCCCCACCACCACTACTTTGTCATTTCTTGTCCAAATCATCTTATGTGCAGACACTCTCGTACCCAGTGTTACTTTATGGACATACAATCAATCTGTGTATGTAAGCTATCTTATGTATTTATATTTAATTGTGTTTTTTTTAAATTATTGTGTTCTTTTGAGCTGCATAGGATCAGGAGTAACAATTATTTTGTTCTCTTTTACACCTGTGTATTGGAAATTATGTTAACCAATCTTGAAATTGGCCTTTATAGATTTTACAGTCACTTGCACCATTGACATAGGACTGAATTGAACGGACATATACTTTGAAAACCTTACTTGAGCATCATGTAACATTGTCTGTTTAAAAGCATACATGCTGTCAATCTTGCTTAGCAAATGACAAACTTTATGTGTACTACAATCTGCTCATATTTCGTTATGGGTTTTACATTTAAAAACTTATTTTGGCTTCTATCTTCTTTATTTGGGACTCTGCATGATATTTTAAATGTGTACTACAAAATGTGCCTGAGAATTTTTCAATGCAAATGGCAGCTCAGACAGCTTGTTGTCAAAACAGCGGCTGGGCACCAAGATCTCAATGAACTACTGCTTGATAGCAAGCAGCAGAAGGATGATCCTCCTGGTGTAATGCTGGCCAGGCCCTTGTGGGGTGTTTATTCAAGGCAAGAGGTGAGTGTCGTGTTCTGCCGCTGATGACAAGTTCTGGGCCTACATGAGAACCTTGTCGTTATCAAAGTTTGTTGTAATAGCCATTTGATTGAACTATGATTAAGGCATTTATCTCAAGGTTCAGTATTTGTTGTTTGAAAAATTTTCACCTGGTTCTCATACAGTAGCTATACTTCCTGATGCATTCCAGTACCTGCCACCATGTTACACTCTCCATCCAGTTAACTGGATCTTGGGCCGCTTTTGAACAAAAACTACTGAAGGTCAACTTTCCTCAAGTCAAAAATTAAGCAATAATTTAACTATTGCTTAAGCTTTAGTTCCATGGCTGATATGATGAACTCCCACAATCGAAAACAGCTTCTGCAAACCGAAAGTGCTTCTCTTTTTCCCATGCTCTGCATCTGAAAAGCATCGTTTCTGAATTCCCTCTTTGGTTTTTGGTGCTTCACACTGGTGCTGCAGCACTATTTCCGGGTATAGAGTTTATTAATATAGAAACTGTTTAACTTTGTCTAGAAATGTCTCTATTTGGATGTGTTGGACAAGAAAATCTAAGGGTTAGTGAGGAACATGTAATTTTTTTTAAAAAAGGTTCATTAGCACTGGGGTTAAATACCTCATGCATTTTATTGGGGGAGGTGAGGGGCCCTCAAGCACTCTAATTGATACACTCCCCCAACCTACTTATTTCATTTGACTAACCCCCTAGAAGAATTTCTCCACCACAGAGCTCAAGTGGGCCCACACAACATCATAGCTTGGTATGGCAATTGCTCTGCTGAAGCTGCAAGAAACTGCAGAGAGTTGTGGACACAGCTCAGCACACTCAAAGCAGAGGGGCCGGGCAACATGTCTGGTCAGATGCTGAGGGACTTTTAGTATCTCTTTGAAATGGTCCACTGTCCATGCAGGCTTCGAGGCACCCACCATCATTCCGGTACCCAAGAGAGTGACAGTAACCATTACTGCCCAGTGCTACTGACTTCAATAATCATGAAGTGTTTTGAGTGACTGGTAATGGATCATATAAAACCCCACCTTCCAACTACACTGGACCCTTTTTAGTTCACCTTCCACTCAAACCAGTCCACTGATAATGCCTTAGCCTCAGCCCTCCTCTCTGTCTTGTCCCACTTGGAAAACAAAGCCTCATATGCCAGAATATTGTTTAATGACTTCAGCTTGCCATTTAACATGATCGTCCCTCAGAAGTTGAGTCCCTCGCTGTAACTGGAACTGGATCTTGGACTTCCTGACAGAAAGACTCCAATCAGTTGAGTTGGTAGCGATATATTGAGTTCCATTATGCCCACCCCTCCAGACTGCGTGCTCAGTGTGTTGCTGCTCATGTTTCTGACTGAAGACTGCACTGCCAGATCCAACTCAAGCCACATCATCAAGTTTGCTGATGATACTACAGTGGCTGGCTTCATCAGCAACAATGCTGAGTCAGCACACAGAGAGTGGGCAGAGAGGCTTGTCATATGGTGTGAGAACAACAGCCTGAGTCTCAACGTTGCCAAGTCAAACGTGATGATTGTAGACTTCAGGAAGGCAAAGGCCAACCACTCTCCATTGTACATCAATGGCTCTGCTGTGGAGAGGGTGAAGGGCACAAAGTTCCTCGGTGAGCACATAACAGAGGATCTAACCCGGACTCTCAAAACCTCACTGTTCAAGAAAGCACATCAGTGTCTACACTTTCTGAGGAGACTGGGACGTGCAAGGTTCTCTACCTCACTCCCATTCTAACAACTTTCTACGGGAGCACCGTTGAGAGTGTCCTGTCTGGCTGTAGTGGAAACTGGAAGGATAGTAAAAACACAAACAGCAAGGCCCTACAGAGGACAGTAAAAACCATCGAGAGGATCACTAGGATTTCCCTCTCTGCTATTTGTGACACTTACCAGGAGGCAAAGGGCCCAAAGCATTGTTGAGAATCCCCACCATCTATCCCACAATCTCTTTGACCCTGCTGTCATCAGGAAGGAGGCTCAGGACATCAGGACTAGAGTCACCAGACTGGGTAACAGGCTGTGAGACTAATGACTACCCTGACACCTCCGAGATCTTGTCAGGAGAGTAAGTTATATACTGTTTACTGTATTGTTTACCTGTGCTGCACACTACATGCATTTTGACCAATATTAACTTATTTTGGTTTATGTGCTGTGCGTGATGTATACTGTACAGGTGCAGCATAGTTGTTTTGTTTGGTTGTATGTATGTACGGTCAGATGACAATAAAATTCAGCTCAAACACATCAAAACCCTTGATAGCTTTTGTCTGTGCTCCTCATTGCTTCTGTAAAACAGCCAATATGATAGCAGATCCCACCCAGCCCAGACATGTTCGCTTCTCACACCTCCCATCGGGCAGAAGATGGAAAAAGCTGAAGGAATGTACCTCCAGACTCAAGTAGTGCTTCTGACCTGGAGTTACAAGAAAATTGAATAGTCCCCTAGGATGGCCTCTTGACTTCACAATTTACAATTTACCTTGTTATTGTCTGCACTGCACTTTCTCTGTGACTGTAACACTTTTTTCTGCACCTTATTGTTGTTTTACTTGTACTACCTCAATGCATTGTTGTAATTAAATGATCTGCATGGCAGGCAAAACAAATTTTGCACTTATCTTGGTCACATGACCAAGCCAATTTACCAATTCACAGTTTTTTTTGCCAGAGCCTCAGTGACCACTTATTTTCTCAAATGGTTGTCTTGGAGGAAAGATTCTGTGAGTAGTCCATCACGTCCTTCTCACAGCGCAGTGTTATTTTTTATGAGGCTGAGTTGTGAGCTTGGCACTGAACCCGGCATGGATGGAAAGCGTATCCGGGAGCGGCCCGACTGGATTCGAACTCGGGAACCTTCGCTCCGGAGTCCGGTGCTGATGTCACTGCGCCACCAGCCGGTGGCCAGTAAAGTGAGAGAAATGCCAGGTCATGAGATTCCACTTTACCTTGGAGTACCTGGTCCCCACAAAATCAATCAGAATCTTCCCTAACCAGAAGCCCTGGATGAACCATGAGATCCGAGGGACAGGTCAGAGGCATTCAAGTCTGGTGACCAAGAAAGTTACGAGAGGTCCAGATTTCTGGAAAGACATCTCACGGATGAAGTGGCAATTTGGACTAAACTTGAATCAATGAAGGCTTGTTCGACAAGATGTGGCAGGGTTTGAATGGTATCATCTCTTATAAAATTAAATGAAGCAACATAGGTGACAACAGGACTTCACTTCCAGATGACCTCAATACCTTCTATGCTCACTTTGAACATCAAAACATGGAAGAACAATCATAAAGCCCTACATCCCCCAATGATCCTGTGATTTCAGTCTCTAAGGCTGACATGTGAGCACTTTCAGGAGAGTGAAACCACGAAAAACACCTGGCCCAGACCTGGCCAAGTACTAAAACCCCGTGTTAATCAATTGGCTGGTGTGTTCACTGAGCTCTTTAAACTCTCAGTTTGGTAGTCTAAGGTACCCACCTGTTTCAAGCAGTCTTCAATTATACCGGTGCCTAAGAACATGGTAACCTGCCTCAATGACTACCATCCAGTAGAAATTATATCCACAGCGTTTTGAGAAGCTGTTGATGAAACATATCAACTCCTACCTGAGAAACAACTGGGATCAGCTTTAATTTGCCTACGGAGTAGCAGGTCCACAGAAGATACCATCTCATTTGCTCTTCACTCAACACCAGAACATCTGGACAGCAAAGATGCATACATCAGGATGCTCTTTATTGGCTACAGCTCAGCATTTAATCCCATCATCCCCTCCAAACTATTAAGCTTCATGACTTTGGCATCAATACCCCCTCATGCAATTGGATCCTTGATTTTTTTCACTTGCAGAACCCAGTTTTGATTAGCAACAACACATCCTCCATGATCTCTATCAGCACAGGTGCACCACAGGCCTGTGTGCTTGGTCCCCCGTTCTACTCGCTTTATGTGGCTGTATGACTAAGCACAGCTCCAATGCCATATTCAAGTTGGCTGACGAGGCCACTGTTACAGGCCAAAACAAAAGTGGTGATGATCCAGCGTATAGGAGGGAGATTGTCACTCAATGTCAACAAGACCAAGGAGCTGATTTTTGAATTCTGGAAGAGGAAAGCAGAGGTGGAGAGGGTCAGTAACTTTAAATTTTTCAGTGGTATTATTTTTGTGGACCTGTCCTGGAATTATGAGGAAAGCATGCCAGTGCCTCTACTTCCTTTGGAGTTTGTGTAGATTTGGCATGACATCTAAAACTTTGACAACCTTCTATAGATGTGTAGTGGAGAGTACTTTGACTGGCTACATCACAGCCTGGTATGGAAACATCAATGCCCTTGAACAGAAAATTCTACAAAAGTTAGTGGATATGGCCTAGTTCCTGGGTAAAGCCCTCCCAACCATTGGGCACATCTATATGAAGCATTGTCGCAGGAAAGCAGCATCCATCGTCAAGGAACCCCACCAACCAGGTCATGCTCTCCTCTTACTGCTGCCATCAAGAAGAAGTTACAGGAGCCTCAGGACTCACATCACCATGTTCTGGAACAGTTATATCCCTCAACCATCAGGCTCTTGAACCAAAGGGGATAACTTCACTCAACTTAACTTGCCCATCATTGAAATGTTCCCACAGCCCAAGGACACACTTTCAAGACTTTTCACTTTATGTTCTCGATATTTATTATTAATTTCTTTCTTCTTGCATTTGCACAGTTTGTTGTCTTTTGCACACTGTTTGGCAAAGTCGTTCATTGATTCTGTTATGGTTATTACTCTATTTTGGATTCATTGAGTATGCCCATAAGAATAAATCTTAGGGTTGGACATGGTAACATATATGTACTTCGATCAATTTGCTTTGAGTTTTGAACATTGCTGCCACTGCTGATGGTTCACAGCAACTCTAATATACCCAATTTTAATGTGTCAGATCTGTTATGCATCTGGTTAACACAACCGTATGATGCCAGCATAATGTAAAATGTCTTAGTGTGAAAGTGGGACTTTATCTCCACAATGGTTATATGGAGGGAATTTCTACCTCTGTACCTATGGACAAAGGTATCTGCCACAGATCTGCTCAAAGATGGGCTCATCTTAGTTCACTCATGACCTAGTGTGGCAGCTGTGGCCTCAGAGACTCAGCCTGCTTGATTAGTGATGGTGCTACCAAGCCAACTTTGGTGGTGGGCATTGATGCCTCTGAATCGGAATACATTCTGCAGTATTGCTCCTTCCAAGTGTTGCTCATTAAGGAGGAGCAACAATACGTCAGCTGAGGGAGGACATTTGGTGTAATCAGGAGGAGGCTTCTATGCTCATGTCAGAAGACCCTATGGTGTTTCCAAGCAAACATAGAAGACTTCCAGGGCTACTACCTTCCATCTGTTTCTCATTGTACTTCCATCTCGAGTGGACAAAGTGCACCCAGGGAGTGTAATGGAGGTTGTCTGTCAGGTGCGATTTTGTCAGTATGACAATGCCAGTTTGTGTTTGACTAGTCTGTGGGACAGCTCTGCCAATTTGGACAAATGCCTGCAGAAGACTTATCAATGTTCACTGGGCCAGAAGTGATGCTACTGTGTCCAAATGTAATGCACTAGTTTTATCCTTATTCTGTTTAAAATCAGCAGTGATGATACAACTGATTGTCCTCTGAAATGTCGCAACAAGCTGTACAGTCTAGGGGCCCACAATCTTTCCTCATAATTGTTTCAGCAACACATCATTCCAAACAAAAAAAGTTCTAATATAATTTCCCAAGGCAAACATTAATTAAATGCATTCAACTGCAAGCTATATTACCACTAATATTAATAAATGTGTCAAAAACTTCAGAAGATGCCACATATACCAAACTTATTTATTCAGGTTCATAGAAAAATCCATGTGCGTTCTTTCATTTTGTCAGTTTTCACCTTTACTTGTTGGTTTACTATCACTATTTACTATCACCTCAACTCTAAGAAATGTTCTCAGTAAGCTCAGAGAAATGATAAAGTTCATAATCAATTCAGAATCAGAATCTGATTTATCATCACTGACTTAAATGACATAGAAATTGTTGTTTGTGGCAGCAGTACAGTGTATTCTAGTTTCTGGGCAATGCAGTGCACAGCACTGAGTTTTCTGTTCTGTTGGAACTTCCCTTTCTAAAATTTCTCAAGATATTTACAAAACATTCTGGAGGATGTCCCTTGTGGAAGTCTAATGATCTTAATTAAGTCTTTTGAAAGCTTTAGAAAGCTATTGTTTTATAATCAAGAAAACTAAATGGCACTGGTAGATTATGCATATTTTAGACATTCTGAATTGCATTAATTATTTTGAACATTTGCACATTTTTTAAATGGACCTATTTCTCAAACGTGAGCATTTATGATTATTGTTATTGCCATCATTAGGTATTCTGGAGTTCATTAGTATAGCAGTGGGCCTGGTCAGCATTCGTGGTGTAGACAGTGGACTCTACCTCGGAATGAATGAGAAAGGAGAGCTATACGGATCGGTAAGTGCACATCTGTGTTTTAGATAGTGATAGTTAAGGTTGATATGAAGAAAGATAACTGAATTGTTTATTAAAGTAAGTAGCTAATTGTAAAGAAGTTGAGAAGAGTTTAATTCCAAATGATGGAAAAGGAAACACAAAGAGAAGAACAAATTAAAGCTCTTTTCATGAAAACCACATGTAATGCAAACAGTTTCAAGGCTGCTTTATCACACTATAGATACTGTATCTTTTTTCGTGTCTATCTAGGCTCTATTTCAAAATGATCCAGCGCGTTGTTTGCCAACCTTTGAGGGTCAATAAAGCACCAGAGTCCCGTCATATTGACCTACAGACTGTGACTTTAAATCAAAAGCACATTTCTTTCTCATTACTGTTCTTTTCTTTCCTCTGCTCTTGGTGCACAATTCTGTTACATTTCTCTGGTTACAATTTGTGTTTCCAAATAGCTCAGCATTTAGTACAATTGTTGACACACTTCCATAAGCAGATAGGTTGCCAGAGCAGAATGGTACAAGAAAATGCCAAATGTACAGCCATGAATAATCTGACCTCTTGTGGAACCTTCCTATTTGTATAAACTACAGCAAATAACTTTCAAAATAACTTCATCTTGTAGTAAAACTTCCAGGATAATCCACACTTACTTACTGACTCCAAATGCAGGCAAACAATAACCCTATTTAGTATTATTCAAACTTAACTGATGAATAAACTTGGAATGCTGTCTGCAATGAATTATACTGTATTAAGCAAACATAAGTTCACCATGTTAACAAGGTGCACCCGCTACCTAATTAGCCTTACAACTTCCAAGTGAGTGGAAATGTTCAGGAAAGAACAAAAATTAGACCCCCCTTTTGTTCCTCTGTCAATGGCTGTTTTTGCCATGTTTGAGATTTTCTTGTTCCTGATTTCACTGTGCATACTAATACATAAAAAAATTTGATTAAACCCTTTTGGACATTGTTAAAACACTCCCAAACCTGACAAGTTGCCAGACACAGCTTGATCTATTTATCATTCCATTTTGTTTTCTGTTATCAAGCAAGTTTTTCAGTAGGGTTACTAATGTTCTATTAATTCCACATACCTCTATAAACCATAGACTTGAAATGTTGTCTTTTGAAAATCCAAGTATTTATATATTTTGAATAGCCTTTACCTACTAATTTAGTTACCTCCTGAAAGAATTCCAGTAGATTCATGAGGCATAACATAATGCATCTAAAACCACATTGGCTGCCATTTATGGTCTTATAACAGTTCTGAAAATCTGAAACAAAACCAGAAAATTCTAGAAGCATTCAATAGGTCAGTCAACATCGGTGGAGAGAGAAACAGTTTTCTATTTCTGCTGAAGGGGTCATTGACCTGAAATACTGACTTCTCTATGCATGACTTAGTGATGGGCTAGTGTTCTGACTTCCTCAAACTACCTCCACTCCTTTCAGTCCCAGATTTCAAACAAAAATCTTCTCGAGACCTTTCCAAAATTCTGTCCATATTAAGCACAGTCCTAAGTCTTCCAACACTCCCAATGCAGCCTCAACCACAACCCCTCACCATTGAAATTGTCTCAAACTCATCTATCTCTTTCTACCAAAATGTTCTCATGATGTAACCCTATTCAGTTTTCCAAAATTCCAAATCAAAGTCTTCCAGCCCACATTAGTCTCAGGCAACACTTTCCTACCACCCGCTAACCTCACCCCACTTCTTCCATCAATTTGCCCAATAAACCAAGGCCACACCTACATGAAGCACATTTTTTTCTGAAGCCCAGTTCCATTATTTCCACTCACCCATGCTGCGATAGCAATTACACAGCCTCTTACAGGTGACATTATAACCCATAAAGAAAGCTGTCAAATCCTTGTGTATATTTATTCATTTTCTGTAATGGGAATATTTATTACACAATCCTAAATTTTCTTGAGGTGGTGTTAAGATGCCTTTTTAAACTGCTGTATTGTGTGGTGAAGCAACTCCTGGCATCATCGGGTAGGGATTTAACTTCAGCACTGATGAAAGAATGGTGTTACGTTTCAAACCCAGGCTGTTCAACTTGTAAGGGAACCTGCAAGTTGCGATGCGCTGTAGGTCTGCTGCCCTCATCTTTGGCAGTAGAGATCACAACTTCAGAAAGTACTGTTGGTACAGCCATAATTGCAGTGCATTTCGCAGACGATACACTCTGGAACAACAATGCCATGAGGATGCAGTGATTAAATACTTGGGGTAGATGCAAGGATATCAATCAAATGGGCCACTATGTCCTGGAAGGTGTTGATTTTCTTGACCAGTTTTGGAGAGCTGCCATCCTAGCAAGTGGATAGTACTCTATCACACTCCTAATTTGTGCCGTGAAGAGACGGAAAGCTTTTGTGCAGTTAGGAGCTGAGTCATTGGCCACAATAGGCTCAGTTTTTCACCTGCAGCTGTGTTTATGAGGCTGATCCAGTTCACCGTTGACACTCAAAAATATTGGTGATTGGGGATAAATAAACTGGTATGATCTTCCTCTGTCAAAAATAGTTTGTGGCTGGTAGTTGAGCAGCATGAATGTGAATTCATGCTAAAGGGTTTTGGCCCAAAATATTGACTGTTTATTCCTTTCCATAGATGCTGCCTGGTCTGCTGAGTTCCTCCAGCATTTTGGTGTGTTGGTTGGGCTTCCAGCATCTGCAGATTTTCTCTCGTTTATGAGTTAACTTGCTACTTCTGTAGACCTTCCTCTAAGCAGGCAAAGGACTGTTTTATTGCATAGATATTGCAAATTCAGATGGTCAGTCTTCGACGTTTGTACAGCGAACATTCCTTCTGATGACCTTAAAGTGGTTATATAGTGGAATTACATTATACTGTAATGTGAGGCTCTTGCTGAAGCAGCTGAAGATAGTTGGGAAGGGCAAGAAAACTGCTCATGCTGGAAATAAATTAAAAAAATAGAAAATATTGGAAATACACAGCAGGTCTGGTAGCATCTGTAGAGAAAGAATGCTCGATGGGAGGGAGAATGAGTGAGAGAGAAAATATTGATAGAAGAAAGTGAGAAGATTTCCAAAACTGTTGGAGAACAAAAGGGATGGAAGAGACAGTTTACATTAAAATTTAAATCAGTCATCTTAAAAATTGCCTATGCAAGAGCATTTGTTGAAAGTGAATGA
Organism: Hypanus sabinus; assembly: GCF_030144855.1. Taxonomy (NCBI): domain Eukaryota; kingdom Metazoa; phylum Chordata; class Chondrichthyes; order Myliobatiformes; family Dasyatidae; genus Hypanus; species Hypanus sabinus. The sequence goes on along the minus strand of NC_082708.1, from coordinate 45,579,000 downwards.
TCAGATTTAAGAAAGTATTTCTAAAACAGGCTGAACATCGAGCATTGTTTATCCGGTGAAAATGTAGTTATCCCCCTAAAGGTAAAGAATCTGCAGATCCTCTTAGAATTCTTAAAAAAACAAATAAAGGGAAAAAAAATTGAAAAATGCTTCAAGCCGTTCAGTTCAATTAAGACATTGTTATAATATCTGTAGAAATAAATGGGTTACAGTCTGCATAAAATTGCATAACATGTGATATGCATGAGATTCTGTTAGAGAATTTAGATCAAACACAAAGTAGGCAAAGACCTCTAAGCTAGTTACCACCTTTATTTTGTGAATTCATGTGGAGACGTTCTGCACGTCTCTGCCAATGCAAGGCTACAATTTAAATTTATACAGTCAATCTAATCACACTAGGCCAGCCAGACTCCAGACACTGCTTCCACAATTTACACAACATTAACAATTGCTCAGAGTACCAAACAAGTCATGTTGCCTCTCAGATGATGAGCACCTATACAACTGGTCTTCATTGATGACATGGTCTATTGTTAGTTAGTTCCAGGAAGATAGACCTGTTCAGCTTCCCATCACACCATCCCTATGACCCAGTCCTCAAGCTTAATTTTTCCACCAGAATATTTGATTACTCAAATCCAATCCTGTGGTTTAAGGTGGCTTACAGGAAACAAATCAACTATTTTATTTGCAATGTGGTTGGCACCCGTCTGTCTTGAAGGACAATGGGTGATCTCCATCATCGTCATGAGTCTGGTCAGAAAGTATGGGGATCCTGAGATGCCCAGTCATCAAGAGCCAACTTTGGCCTCACCAGGTTCAAAGGTTTGGCTCCAGCTCGGCTGCAGGAGCTGCCGGTGGGAATATGACGTCCAGCCACCTTAGGGGCTCCACTCTGTCCTTGCTGTCTGGGTTTACCCCCATAACCTTCAAGTCTCCCGAGGCTGCCCACAGGCAGTGGGGCTATTTAACCATAGCTGGGGATCTGGTTCATGAGCACCAGGGCATGTCCATGCAGCGGTACTGGTGCCTGCGTGCTATGTGTGCAAGGGCCAGACTTCCACCCCATCCTCTGTAGTTCAACCTGAGTCTGAAAGTTGTTAATTTTCAGTGTGTCGCCAGCGAGGAGGCACTACACGAGGCTTGCTGTTGGCGAGGCTATGTGCTAGCAGGGAGAGACAACACATTCAGCATTCATTTTTGCAAGACTGCTAGCCAGCAGTGGGAGCTGGAAGTGAGAACAAACAAGCGCTACCGCTATACTACCACACTAGACACATTACAACAACCATTTTGACACTTTATATGCATTAACTGTTTGCATATTATGACATAAAGTACTTCAAAGTGAGCAGATTGGAATAAAAAAGGAAGTGAGATAATTTCCCGTTATCTGTACATAGTTATGATCATAACCAGAAAACAGAAGTGTTAAATCCCTAAACAAACGAGCAAATCTGCAGATGCTGGAAATCCGAGCAACACACACAGAATGCTGGAGGAACTCAGCAGGCCAGGCAGCATCTAGGAAAAAGAGTACAATTGGCGCTTTGGGCCGAAACCCTTCAGCAGTCCTGCCAAAGGGTTTGGACTGAAAAGCTGACGGTATTCTTCCCCTGGATGCTGCCTGGCCTGCTGAGTTCCTCCAGCACTTTGTGTGTGTTGTTAAATCCCTAGAAAAGCTCTGAACAAGAGGGTGTGTTGAAAGGAGAGGCGTACAGGGGGTAAAGCTGTGAGTAGGGTAGAGAATCAATCATGTTAAAGAAGTGAATTTCTGGGTTCTCTATATTCTCTTTATACACCCTTTCGATGTTTATTATTTGATTAAGAAATGTAACTTCTAGCATCACTTGCATTTTGTTTTAAAGTACCTTTCATAGCAATTGCATGTTTTTTAAGCAGATAAAATGCAAATTAATTTTATCTAAAATTACAAGTATTTGGAGAATCTAGAGAATTTCCAGTGCAATTGCATAATGTAAATTCATTCTCTAAGAATGAGTTCCTAACCTGGGGTCCATGGACCCCTTGGTTAATGGTAAGAATCCATGGCATAAAAAAGATTGGGAACTCCTGCTCTAAAGTAACCCTTGCTGTTGGAACTGGGTTAATAGTTTTCATTCATGTGTACAGGTTACTTTTACTCTGGATCTGTACGCATATTTTAAGTGGGGTGTATTTAGTGAGAGTACTTGGCTGGAGACAGCACTTCGGTTGCCTCTGCAAGATATTTCTTCAGTCTTCTGCCATATAGTGTTGTGTCTGATCTGTGCGTATTACTGTAATGCATTGTCTGTTCAAGTACGTATGTCACATCCTTAAACCTCGCCAAATAAATGCCACCTTCTGGATCCTTGAAACATTACACCGAAAACATAACTTACCCATGAGATAAAATTGTCTCTTGCTCAGGTGCGCTCTTAACAGTTTTGTATATCAGAGTAAGTTTTCTTGTAATGGACGGCCAAATAGATTTACCAATGTGGAAAACGTTACTTACACCATCTGAGACATTTTGCTGAATGAATGATAGTGATATAGCCCCTAAAGCACATTAAGTCAAATGTTTCTTTATAATAAAATAACAACTTTGCTTGAAAAGCATTTTGGAAATAACAGTTAGTGCAACATAGATCTGCAAGCATATAGATAATATAACCAAAACATTTGAGAACATCAGGTACCTATTTTAGAACATCAGCCTACTTTGAAACAAAGAGAACATTTAATACAGTGAAGGTGACATAAGTATTTTCATTGCACTGTGCCCTGTGCTCTGAGCTTTAAGAACTAAGACTGTCCCAACATTATTCTGTTACCTAAGATCAGGGTTGTGCATCCTGCAGGGAGTCGGGTTGGTGTGCTGCATGGGTCTCATCAGCCTGAGTGAGTCAATTCTCATCATAAGCATCTAAAATACCTTCTCACCTGAGCAGTGGGTGTCTTTTTGCTGCTGAAATTAACATTATGATAGTGAACAGAATACACAGAGTTCCTAGCTGTTGCACAGTTATGTAAAGCATCTCTAAGTGGCTGTTAGGGATGGTTTTACTCAGTGTACAGTGATGAATTTGATCTATGTATATTTCTATAAAGCATTGTCTGTTCACTGACATTTTATGGAAGAATAACCCATTGAGGCACTTTCGGGTTAGAGCTCGCATGTGAAGAGTAGCTATTTGATTGAAACATGAAGAATGGCCAACACCCTTAAAATGTGTCACATATACAGACAGATTCTGGCCCTTGCCTTAAAACAAATGATACTGTTTTTGGAGCAAAAAAATGTTAAAATCAATCTTTCTACTTTGTCCAGGTATCAGATTGTGAATTAATTTCTCCACAGGAAAGCACCATAGAAACTAATTAAATGACCAATCACTATCAGGTACCCTGTTGTTTCCCCGCCTTAGCGATTGCCTTTCAGTTATAATAAGGCAATTAATACGTGAATTTCTTCTTTTCATTTTCAATTTGGTTTGCAGTCATTTGGATGGACTTGTGCAAGATGGAATGAAATCTGATACCTGTCTGAAAAAGTTTTAACACAGGAATGCAGCAGATAGTGTTTTCATAAACACTGATGAGAATCTTTATCTCCATCCAATAGGAATTTCTTCCCTGTCACTATTTCTGAGACTTTGCTCCCTGTAGCTGGTACAGAAACTTATTGAAATTAGATTCATGTTTCCCGCAGAGCTGTGAACAAGCATATATAGCACTTGAACTATGGTTTACCATTGAAGTTAAAAAGAATTGGTTAATCACAAACAACTCTCTCCAGAGAAATGCTGGGATAGTAAATGAATAGATAAAGTCAGCAAAAATGTACACTTTTCACAATCTAGCTGGCTCCTTCTCTTAATAAAATAGCAAGGTGTAGCTTTGGGTATTTCTTGGAATGATACACCTGCTAGTACAGAGGCTGTATGGGTGACTTTCATGTATCACCTTAAAAACATACTGATAGGCATGCACACAGATAGAGGAATTTATTAATTTTATTTCCTCCACCTCTAAGATTCCTGAACATGTCAAATTATACACCTGCACAAGACATAGGAGCAGATTCAGGCCATTTGCCCAACCAATCTGTCATGGCTGATTTATTATCCTATCCTCAATCCTATTCTCCTGCTTCCTCATAACCTTTAACACTTCGGCTAATCAAGAGCCTATCAACCTCTGCTTCAAATATACCCAGTTACTTGGCCTTTACAGTTGTCTGTGGCAAGAAATTCCATAGATTCTCTACCTTCTGAATGAAATTCCTCCTCATCTCTGTTCTAAGTGGGCGCTCTCTGTTCTGAGGCTGTGTCCTCTGGTACCAGACTCCCTCACTTTCAGAAATATCCTCTTGACACCTACTCTTTCTACGCCTTTCAATATTCGATAGGCTTCAGTGAAATCCCCAGTGAAATCTCCCCACAGAGCACAAGCCCAGAGCAATCGAATACTCCTCATATATTAATCATTCTTGTGAACCTCCTCTGGGCTGTTTCCAATGCCAGCTCATCTTTTTTTAGATTAGGGGCACAAAACTGCTCAGATTACTCCTGAGGGAAGGCCTGGCTTACAAGGCTGAAATGCATTTTGGCAAAAGTGGACAGGGAAGAGCTTTATGAAGGTAAATCTGTGTGTGGAAATGGGGGACATTCAGGGATCGGAAGAGTGATGGTTCATTATAAATATCTAGGAAAGGAGAGTGAACTCTGAATGCTTGACTTCCTGGTCAAAGAGAGATGTTCAGATAACTATAAAGCACATAACGAGCTACTGAAAGACACAGACAATTCAACACAGTGGAAAGGTGGGGAGGGATGCTGGGGGGCAGGATAAATCTAGAAAGATTAGAAAGATTAAGTTTATTCAGCATTTACAGGTTAAACAAATCACAGAAAATCACAAGTACATGAAGTAAGAAGGACTAAGTAGCATGTGATCTGACTATAATTTTCTAATTGGTTAAAAGTGCAATGCCAGAGGCGTGGTTTGTTGTGGATATGGTACCATTGTTTGAAATGGGAAGATGTAATAGACTAAGTACATAACTACAGTTAGTCTGGCATTTGTAGTGACTAAATTGTTATGAGAAAAGCCTGAAGAACAAATTAACATTTAGAGAAGCACAGGTTAATTAAAGGTATACAACAATGATTTGATAAAGAATCTCATCTCTGATTAGCTTAATAGATTTTTTGAAGAGGCAATGGTGTTGATGAGCTCGGGCACTTGATATGGTATACATAGATTTTAGCAAGGCTTTTAACAAATATGGCAGATTGGTTAAGAAAAAAAATTGGGATCCAAAGGCAAATAATAAATTAAATTCAGAATTAGTTCAATAGCAGAACAACACTACCATAGGTTTTGGGGTTTTTAGTCAAAGGAGGGCTGTGTGCAGTGGATTCCACAGGGTTTACTTCTAAGCTCTTTAATTTGCAGTACCTAAATATAAATGATTTGGGCAAATGGAGGGGCTATACTTCAGAAGTGTGCTGACTCCAAAATTGGTAGTGAAGTTAAAGAGAGGGAAAAAGTTCTTGGCTACCTGAAGGTTTATGTGGACTGGGTAAAGAGGGCACAATGTGACTCGTGTAATTCAGTGCAGAAAATGCAAGTAATGAAACTGTGAAGGACAAACGAGGCAAGGTTAGCTCCAGTAAATGATTGGCACTGAAAAGTGTAGATCTTGGAATGCCCATCTCAGATGTCTGAAGGTGGACAAGTTCATTAAGATGACATTTGCAATACTTGTCTTTATTGGCTGAAGCATAGAAAGGAGGATTTGATACTGCTGGAGAGAGTGCCGAGGAGATTTGAGGATGTTGTCAGGGCTTGTGAATTATTGTTATGAGGTAAGACAGCTTAGCTGGCAATGCTTTATTTGGAAACAAGGAGACTGAGAGGAGATTTAGAATGTGTTTATAAAACAAGCCTAGCATGTAAACACGTACAGAGAGGCAAGTAACCAGGATCATAGATTTCTTACATGGGAGATGAATTAGAAAGATGGAGGATAACGAATGGAAGTGATTTGGAACCCAGGGCCTGAAAGAGCGGCAGATGCAAAATCCCTCCCCATATTTAAAAAAAAATCCCAGGATGAACATTTCAAGTGGCATAGCCAAGAGCTGACAGACAGGATTATTTTTGACTAGTATGGGCATAATGGGCCAAATGGTCTTATTTAGTGACACAAATTGCTATCATTCTATGTAATGCTTCCTGAATTTTCCCTTCATTATTGCTTTCATGAAATTTGTCCAAGTATCAATCACTTGTGAGGAATAAATCTAACATTCTTATTTTAATATCACGTTACTCCTATAGAGCAAGCCTCACTTTTTCATTCTATTTCAGTCCTCCTGACTAATCTTGTGGCTTCCAGATGTGTTTTGTAATTTAGGGCTCAACAAAGATCAGGCTGCTCTGCTTGCTGCATTAAACCTACAAACACTGACCCTGTAGAAGTTAGATTTGAGGCTAAGTCTAAAACCAAGTCTATTTTAGTAGAGCTAGAATCAGCATTCAAGACTGAGGATAAATAGTGTTTTTGCCTTTTTTTAATACTTCATTCTTGAAGACATTAGGTCACCCTGGTGCTACAGTTCAACATATTTTCTGAATGTTAATAACAAGGCAAAGGGAAGGCTGAATTTCCAAGCAAAAATATGTTTGTTTTTTATGGTTAACCTGTGTGGATATATTTGAATGCTAAGAATATGGGAGATTCTGCCTAAAGGTTCCTCTACCCCTCTCTAGTGCCAGTGGCCCAGTAATAATTGAGAAAGAGGAACCTCCCGACAGGATGAAGTCTATGTACAGGATTGCAAACCCAAGCCAGATCCGCCTCACCCCTCCATCACAACCACTCCATGACCAATGAACACATTTGGCAAAGTTTCTTCGGCCAGAATCAAAGACATAAATCTAGAATTTGAACACTGTTCATTGAATTCATCAGTTGGACTTCTGAAGTCATGGCATAGCCATGTAAGTTTTATTTTTTCCACAAATATTGGCTGGTAGAGTTGGAGTTATTTCACCATTTCAGCTGGAACTGGATTGGGAGTGGAAAGATGCTAATCTAACATTGAGCAGGAGCTTCCAATGAGCCCCGCAGATTTACATTGGGGAATATTATGGTCAGCAACTAAGGCTTAGAAATAGATTGCCGTTTTTGCAAATGCTGCAAAGATGACATTCCCATTGTAGACGCCAGGCCTGAAGAAATTGGTCTGCAAAAAAAATAGTGACTATAAATCTCTTGAAGCAAAGTACATACAGTACATATTTCAAAAGAATTGAACACCATGGAAAACTTTATTCATGACTGCATTTCCAAACAGAAAAGTGTAGATGTAGAATGTATCCTGATTGTTGCAGTAAATCAGGTGATTATTCATATTCTTACAGTTTAAGAAGGCTGAAGTATCTGTTGACATTTTCTATTGCTTGAGATTTACTGCACAACATGTAAGATGTTAACTCTGATCTCATCTGTAATCATATGCTAATTGTAATTCATAATTGAAATTTCTTACTATCAATAATTAAAATTAAGAAAACCAAGTAGCAGGCATGATATGGACATGTATAAGCATCAAGCACCCCTAATCAACATTTATTTCTCTTGGTGCTTGATGGGGCACTTGCTGCTGGATCAGAATCAGAATCAGAGTCAGGTTTATTATCATCTCCGGGTATGGAGGGTCCAATGCTCAGGATTGAGAGGGGCTGCAGAGGGTTGTAGACTCCATCGTGGACACAATGCTCCCTACCATCAACGTCATGTTTAAAAGATGCTGCCTCAAGCAGGCGGCATCCATCATTAAGGACCCTCACCATCCGGGACAGGCCCTCTTCTCATTGCTGCTATTAGTGAAGGAGGTACAGGAGCCTGAAGATCCAGCCTGAGTGTTTCAGGAACAGATTCTTCCCCTCCACCATCAGCATTCTGAGCCGTTCATGAATTCACACTACCTTACTGTTCCTCTTTTGCACTATTGATTTATTTACAGTATTGGAACTTAATCAGTTTTATGTCTTGGCTGTACTGCTGCCACAAAACATCAAGTTTCATGAAGTATGTCAGTGATAATAAACTAGATTGTGATTAGTATCATTGGGAGTAGAAGTACAGCTCGGTGATCAGACTTCCCAAGGTGAGGGCATGGAATAGCACATTAGGAATTCTTGATGGTGGTGTAGCAATGGTCTGTTGTTTCCTCTGGTGTTGCAAGTGATCTGTTGATGGTAGTTGCTTCGTGATTTTTTTCAGGCTGGCCTGGTTAAAGTCTCCCAAAATGATGGTGAAGGCGTTAGGGTGCAGTGTTTCATGCATGTTGACCCCATTACTCAGATCATCTAAAGCCTGATTGACATTGGCCTGAGGTGGAATGTAAACTGCTACCAAAATGACCCCAGAGAACTCCCATGGTAGGTAAAAAGGACAGCACTTAACTGCTAGATATTCCAGGTCTGAAGAGCAGAATTGCCACTGATATACTTGTGCACCAAGAAGAGTTGATCATGAGGGATAATCCTCCACCTCTGCTTTTGAGAGACTCTATAGATCTATCCTGACCGTGTATAGTAAACCCGCTGATCTGGATCGCTGCATCCAGTACAGAACAAGTTAGCCAGGATACCATGAAACAAAGGACGCACGCAGTTCTGACGTCCCTCTGATTCAGTACCCTGGCTCTGAGATCATCGATTTTATTCACCGGAGACTGCACGTTCGCCAGCAAGATAGTTGGTAAAGAGAGTTTAAAACCCCATTTCCTTAAACATACTTGTAACCCCGCACTTCCTCTGACGTGTCCTCCGTCAGCACTTCCGACCACAATCGGTGTTGCTTCAGTCGGTTTTACGCAGCGATAATTTGTTTAAACACATTAAGACATTTTTGTTGACTGTACTGACCTTGGAAGCAGTTGTGCTTTTTATCTGAAACAGGAATATTTAAACATATCCTTTGAGAGTACTGCTGCTACTGGAGTGGCGTCTAGGCGCTCTGGTAGGTTGACCATTATACCAAGCACCGAGTCTGCAGAAGGACCTGGACAGATTAGGAGAACGCCCAAAGAAGTGGCAGATGGGATACAGTGTAGGGGAGTGTATGGTCATGCGTTTTGGTAGGAGGAATAAAGACAGAGACTATTTTCTAAATGGGGAGAAAATTCAGAAATCAGCTGCAAAAGAGTGTGAAGTCTTGTGCAGGATTCCCTAAAGATTAATTTTCAGGTTGAGTTAGTGGTAAGAAAGGCAAATGTAACATTAGCATTCATTTTGAAAGACGTAGATTATAAGAACAAGGACATAATACTGAGGCTTTATAAAGCATTGGTCAGAATGCACTTAGAGTATCGCGAGCAGTCTTAGGCCACTACCTAAGAAACGATGTGCTGGCATTGGGAGAGGAACAGAGGAGGTTCACAGTGATACTGGGAATGAAAGGGTTAATGAATGATGAGCATCTGATTGCTCTGGGCAGGTGCCTGTTGGAACTTAGCAGAATGACTGAAGATCTTATTGACACCTATTGAATATTGAAAGAGCTGTTAGACTGGATGTGGAGAGGATGTTTCCTGTAGTGTGGGAGTCGAGGACCAGAGGGCACAGCCTCAGGATAGAAGGATATCCTTTTAGAACAGAGATGAGGAGGAACTCCTTTAACCAGAGAGTTGTGAATGTGTGAAGTTCTATAGATAGCTATAGAGTCCAAGTCATTGGGTATGTGTAAACTGGAGGTTGATAGGTTCTTGATTAATAAGGGTGTCAAAAGTTACTTAGAGAAGGTTGGAGAATGGAATTGAGAGGGCTAAGCCACAATGGAATGGCAGAGCAGACTCGATGGGGCAAATGACCATGTCTGACCCACCATGGAAGTACTTGTTCAGGTGCAGTGGTCCTCTAGTACAGCATTACTCTTGATAACCAATAACTTAAATAACTTAAAAGCTGGTGCCTGAACCTATTATGTGCTGAAAATGGTAAATCTAGAACTTCAATAAATTAATCAACAATATATAAAACCTAATAATTTTTACAAATATTATTTGATAAAACATCTATTTTCTTACCCTGTTTTCCCAGTTTTCACACTATAGATGACTGAGAAGACAACCGGATTACCTCTCCCTAGTCCTTTGCCAGAATTCCTTCTTTGTGGATTCTAGGAGCTGTGTGTGAAGATTAATCAAGAACAACTCATTTTCTGGTTTTCCTGCCTTCCCAATGGGGAAAGGGCTCAGCTCCATTCAGATAATGAGACTGAATAACATATCATGGTTTGAATCAGAAAATTATTGAAAGGGACAAATATTAAACTGTTTTTCTTTTACACAGCTCTGTACCTTCTGCCTTTAGCTTCATTACATAACCATGTAGTGAAAACCCCTTCCAAAAGCTATTTATTAGAATGAAGAATTTCTTTGCATGGCTTATTGTCAGCTTCTTCAATATCTTTGTTCAAATCGGAGAACTGATGCCAGCAATTATTACTAAGCACAAATCCAGGGCAGAGACATCTTATCCAGTGTTAAGAGAGCACTTCACAATTTAGCAGATCTTTCCCTTTGGGGTGTGTCTGTTCATTCCCCTCTCTGGTTTTGTTTAGCAGCTTAGTAAACTCAGTTTACCTGTTGATTTGTCTGTATTTATTAACGATACAAATGTGATTAATTCTAGCTTCGTCATATCAAGACACCTTTTAAAATCTTAGGAGCTCTAAATATAGGAACTGTCCAGTCATTCTGGAAGTAATGCTAATAATAACAACTAGATTACAGCACATCTGATTATTTACACAGTTCCAGACGCTTAATATTAGTGCGTAGTTTGTCTGCTCTTTTGATTAGCAAAAGTCAAGCTAATCTTTTGATTAGCAAGAGTCCAGCATTGAACATTTTATAATTTAGAAACATTTCACCTTGTAGGGCATTTCATGAAATCTAATACGTTCCAATGAAAGATCTTGAAATATTTTGGTTAACTTATTTCTAGTATCAAATATATAAAAGCAATTAATGTCCAAAAATAACCAGGTTTTGATATAGAACTTTAGGTATAGAGGGGTTAGAGGAACAGAGGCCAAACCACGGGTTAATGTGGCTCGTTTGGTGGATGAATTGAACTGAAGCATCTGTTTCTATGCTGTATTATTCTAGGACTCTAAAACTAAAGACCTCTCTTCTTGTAAAACCTTTACTAAGTAAGAAATCACAGATGTCCATTTGTAATTGTGGTTTATTCCACTACTGATTCCATCAACCCTGATTCTATTAAAACAAAACAGGTAGATGTATGTCTGCTCAAATGTGTTAGTCCACATGAGGTATTTTGTTACAGTTGGATTGATGGGAACCAATCATGTTATAAAACAGTTCAGAATAAAATGTTTTTACTAATCATTCATTACAATTCATTTATGTTTAAAAATTACACGAAGCTGATTACAACCTAATGCTTTCCTGGTCTTAATTTTAAAAAAAAATATTGTTACTTTTTTCTGGAGTCACCGAGGAAACTCCATCCAGGCAACAGAATGTAAGTGACTCCAGCTTGATTCAGAGCATCCTACTTCCCCAGAAGGATCCAAACACAGACATCGAACTTCACACAGACAAATGTACCTGTTTTTGGCAACTGCTGCAGCTGACTGAACATTGTCTGAGACTATTGTAGCATTAGAGATTTTTATTGTTGCACATTTTTGCCAGAATGTGATCAATTTCTGCAGTGCTGTTTGATTGCTTAAATCACAAATTGTAATTTGTATCTGAGAAAGACAATCCTATGAGCATAATAGTTAAATAAAATGCTGCTTTTATAGCTAAAATATAGCTAGTTTTCTTAGTTGAACTTGAAGTTAGATTATTTTATTCAATTGTTCACCCAACTTGAAAAAAATAATAATACTCTCATGACCATGTGGCTCGGCACAGCTCAAACGCCATTTATAAATTCACTAGTCACACCACTGTTGTCAGAATCTCAAATGGTGAAGAGGAGACATACAGGAGTAAGATAGATCAGCCGGTTGATGGTTTCACAACAATCCTGCACTCAACATCAGTAAGGCCAAGGTAGATTTCAGGAAGTGAAAGTCAGAGAAGGTGCACCAGTCGTCATTGTGGGGTCAGTGGCTGAAAGAGTGAGTAGCTTTAACTTCCTGGGTATCAACATCTCAGAGGATCTATCCTGGGTCCAACAAATTGATACGATCATAAAGGAGGATTGCCAGCAGCTATGCTTTGTTAGGAGTTTGAGGAGATTTGGTATGTTACTAACAACCCTAGCAAGTTCCTACAGATGTACCGTGGAGAGAATCCTGACTGCTTGTATCATCTCCGGGTATGGAGGGTCCAATGCTCAGGATTGAGAGGGGCTGCAGAGGGTTGTAGACTTAGCCAGCTCCATCGTGGACACAATGCTCCCTATCATCAACGTCATGTTTAAAAGATACTGCCTCAAGAAGGCGGCATCCATCATTAAGGACCCTCACCATCCGGGACAGGCCCTCTTCTCATTGCTGCTATTAGTGAAGGAGGTACAGGAGCCTGAAGATCCAGCCTGAGTGTTTCAGGAACAGATTCTTCCCCTCCACCATCAGCATTCCAAGCCGTTCATGAATTCACACTACCTCATTGTTCCTCTTTTGCACTATTGATTTATTTACAGTATTGGAACTTAATCAGTTTTATGTCTTGGCTGTACTGCTGCCACAAAACATCAAGTTTCATGAAGTATGTCAGTGATAATAAACTAGATTGTGATTAGCATCATTGGGCTTCTTATTCTTACTCAGATGTGGTTAAGGTGCCCATATGGGAAAGATAGAAAAAGAAATCGCAGGCTTGCCTCCTCTACATTGGTGAGAACCGTCACAAACTGGGGGACCGCTTCATCAAGCACCTCCTCACCATCTGCCACAAGTGGGACTTTCCAGTGGCCAAACATTTTAATTCCAATTCCCATTTTCGTTCCAAAGTGTCAGTCCATTGCCCCCTCTTGTGCCAAGATGAGGCCATGCTCAGGATGGAGGAGCAACACCTTATATTCCATCTGGGTAGCCTCCAACCTGATGGCATGAACATTGATTTCTCCTTCTGGTAAACAAATTCCCGTCTCCCACTTCCTTTATTCCCCACTCTGACCTTTAACTTCTTATCATCTGCCTGTTACTTTACCCCTGGGTCTGCTCCTCCTTTCTCCTACGGTCCAGGTTCCTTCCGCTCCAGTCCTTGACCTTTTCCGCCCACCTAGTTTCACCTATCACCTTCCAGTTAGCCTCCTTCCCCTCCCCCCACCGTTTTATTCTGGCACCTTCCCCCTTCCTTCTCAGTCCTGAAGAAGGGTCCTCAGCCCGAAGCGTTGACTGTTTATTTATTTCCATTGACGCTGCCCGATCTGCTGAGTTCCTCTTGCAGTCTGTGTGTGTTCCTTTGGATTTCCAGCATCTGCAGACTTGCTTGTGTTCATGATTTGTTACTCTGGAATCTGTCACAACAGTGCATAAAGAGAGGCAGGGGTGTGCAGAGGAATTTAAACTTGACTGCTTTTGGAGAGCTATGTTAACAGGCGCATCCTGTACGCATACATTGAAAGGCACTGGTTCATAATGTGCTAAATGATGATGGTGGGACTGGTGCCCCTGCTGGCAACCTCCCCCCATCCTCTGTGAACGTCTCAGGAGAGAAGCAGAAGCAGCTGGGCCCTACAACCAGTTCAATGAAAACAACGTGAAGCACAGTGCTTCTTCAGATATGCTGTTGCCTCAAATTGTTTGGCATTTTAGGAAATATTTTAATGAAAGTATGCTATTTGTTTCCAGCAAAAGAATGTTTGATGGATTTTTAAAAATATTCTTGTAAATTGTGGGATTCATTTTCCAGAGAGCTCAGTCTTAGAGGATTTGCCAGCTTTTAATCCCAGTAATTTCAATGACATGAAAATCTGATGATATTTATAATCAGCATATAATCTGCTACTAGGAAGACAATCGAATGAAAGCTTAGTTTTTCCTTGGTTTTAATTTTCTTTAACTTTTCTATCATCTTGCAGGAGAAATTGACTGCAGAGTGTGTTTTCCGGGAGCAGTTTGAAGAAAACTGGTATAATACCTACTCCTCGAATCTTTATAAGCATGCGGACACTGGAAGACGGTACTTTGTTGCATTAAACAAAGATGGAAGCCCAAGGGAAGGGACTAGGACTAAAAGGCATCAAAAATTCACTCATTTTTTACCTAGACCCGTGGACCCTGACAAAGTACCTGAACTATACAAGGATGTTTTAAGCCAAAGTTGATGAAGACAATCCTTTACTTTGGACCACTGAAAAGCAACCACTATAATGGGTTCATGTGGTGGGTTCTAAACGATTAGCTGTGTCATCACATCAGCTCTACTGTTGCCAAACTTTGTCGCATGCATTGTGTATGGAGGCTTGGATGGGACACGCTGATTTTGTACTGCACTTACAGTTTGTCCTCTCAGAGGTGAGCCTGTGCCCACTTGCTTGGTTGAAAAAAAAATGTGTAAGAGGGAGGAATATATTGAAATGCCAAGGAGAAAGATGGCCTGATGCATGCTCCAGGATGGGACACGCTTTAAATTTTTTTGATCAGTTCTATTTTGTTGTGTATCAGCATAGCTGCCATACTTTGATTCATCGGGATATGGGCTGGTGACAAAGCTCAAGCTCACACTGCATTAATAATGGCATGGAGGACGCAAGCATACGTAAAAAGTGATTTAGATAAAAAAGAGAAACAGACAATTCCTCTACCAGCTCAATGGTACTACCCCTTAGGGCTTTAAGCAAAGACCTCTTAGTAAAGAAAACAAAAAAGTTAAATTTATTTATAGAAATTCCAAAGGCAACATTATATTTATTTTATATATTTATTTATTATATAGAGTTTATTTTTAATGAAATATGTACAGGCCAGATAGGCATTTCGGAAGCTTTAGGCTTTGTAAGTGTAAAAATGCCAGTGGCCACTATGAACCTATGGTAAGTTCATGTGAGTTAATGTAAAGGTGCATGAATATAAAAGGATTCCAGTAACCCCTCTGTTCTGAAAGTGACAATCTCATTTGTGCCCAGTCTATTGTAACACTATGAACAGCACTCATTATATTGAGGATCAGTTTTTTGACTGCTTGTTTCCTGACTGTCTCCCTGTCCTCCGCCCTCTCCTCCCCGTCGATTAAAGTTAAAGTTGGGTCTTCACATTTCTCCTTTGTCTCTTTTATATCCAGTTCTGTCAGATGCAGTTTCACAGCTCTGGGCTTATCCTTCATCTCAAAAAGAAAGACAACTGTTGCTGTTGTTTGATTTATTACCAAAAGCCTGCAGTTTTATAGCAGAGTTTGGTAGTAAAATATCCCAGTCTGTATTCACAGTTCAGCGTTCTCAGGACCAGTGTTCCTTTTCTGTATTATATTCATCAAGAAATTGGAAAACTCCTTAAACTAAAAGCTGAGTAATAGACAAAAGGTTTAAAGAAAAGAAATCCTTTTTTATAATAAATATTACAACATCATTCTTAACATAGTTTTACTGAAAAAGGTCATCTTCTGGACTAGAAATGTGTGAACTTTTCTGTAGCCTTGGAGGGAATGCTGAAGATTCTTGTGTTTTTTTTTTAAATTCTTTGTGCAAAAACATGTTTTACAGCCTTTCTTAATATTGGCTCTGAGCAACAACAACTATGCGATGCATTAGCTTGATTTTTTTTTCAAGAATTCATTTCTACGGTGGTAAAAGTAACATTTAAGGGATGAAGATGATGACGTTTCAAGTGATACCTGGAAAAACTTGCTGGCAATAAGGTGCCCAAGCCTTTGCCTTTGTCTGCCAAAATTAAATTGGGACAGAATTTGGGGCTTCTATTTGGCTACAGAAATGAAATTTGACAAAAAAACCTTCAATCGAACAAGTTAATCTAAAATGTTTAAAGACTAAAATGCAACAGCGTCTTTAAAAGAAATACTTTCTTGACTTTGACAGTGCCTCTGCACTTAGACTGCACCTCTCACTTTCTTCAAAGAATATTCTTATAACCTGAGTTACAATGCAGAAGTTACAACTATTGACCATTCCTAAACTGTTTTGGACATTTATCAAGCGAAAGCATTAAAGTTCCTGAGGTAATTTTCTACTGGATCCTTGTCCGTTAACTACCTGTACATCTTCTAAAATCATTTAAATGTTACAACATTCCAGAGTGGTACAGTCCAAGAGATATAAGAATGAGCAAGATAGACCGTTGATGACCTGGAATGTTTACCTTTCAGGTGTCTTTGGTTTTAGTGTTTGTTTAGCTATAGCTACTGGCATTACCCATTTGATTTCCCATTAGAACACTTTATATTTATACAATGGCTTTTTCTTAGTCATACATCCCAAGGCATATTTGGGGAAATGTTATCAACAAAACTTGATCCTGAGGAATAATGAATGTGATTAGACCCCTATCAAAAAGATAGATTTTAAAGAGCATCTCATCAGAGAAAATAGAGA